>NW_027667546.1:0-72000 GCF_963924665.1 Micromys minutus
AGGCAAAAAGCAGAAATTCCCATTATTTTGGAGCAAAAATGAAGAAATTTACCATTTTTATGGCAAAAAGATATGCATTCTTTTTAATTTCGGGCAAAAAGGCAGAAATTCCCCCTATTTTGGAGCAAAATAGCAGAAATTCCCCTAATTGTGGGGCAAAAAGGCAGAAATTTTCTATATGTTGGGGCAAAAAGACAGAGATTCTCCTTATTTAGGGGCAAAACTCAGAAATTCCACTTATTTTGTGGCAAAATTCCAGAAATTTTTCTTTTTTGGGGGCAAAATTGAAGAAATTTCACTTATTTTGGGGCAAAATTGCAGAAATTTTACTTACTTTGTGGCAAAATTGCAGAAATTTCAATTATTTCAGGGAAAAAAGGCAGAAATTTTTCTTATTTTGGGGCAAAAAGGCAGAAATTCCTAATATTTTCTGGCAAAAATGCAGAAATTCCCCTTATTTTGAGGTAAAAAGGCTGAAATTCCCATTATTTGGGGGCAAAAAGGCAGAAATTTCCCTTATTTTGGAAAAAAAAAATTGCAGAAATTTCACTTATTTCAGGGTAATAAGTCAGAATTTTTCCTTAATTTGCGGCAAAAAAGACAGAAATTTTTTTTGTTTTGGGGGAAAAAGACAGAAGTTCCACTTATTTAGGGGCAAAAAAGCCGAAATTCCCCTTATTTTGAAGCAAAAATGAAGAAATTTTCCTTTTTTATGGCAAAAAGGTATGCATTCTTCTTATTTTCAGATAAAAGGCAGAAATTCCCCGTATTTAGGAGCAAAATTGCAGAAATTCCCCTAATTGTGGGGCAAAAAGGCTGAAATTCCCTATATGTTGGGGCAAAAAGACAGAAATTTTCTTTATTTTGGGGCAAAACTCAGAAAATCCACTTATTCTGGGGCAAAATTCCAGAAATTTCTCTTATTTTGGGGCAAAATTGCAGAAATTTTACTTATTTCAGGGTAATAAGTAAGAAATTTTTCTTATTTTGGGGCAAAAATACAGGAATTCCCTTTGTTTTGGGGGAAAAGAACAGAAATTCTACTTATTTAGAGGCAAAAAAGCAGAAATTCCCCTTATTTTGGAGCAAAATGAAGAAATTTCCCTTTTTAATGGCAAAAAGGTATGCATTCTCTTATTTTCGGGCAAAAATGTAGAAATTCCCCGTATTTTGGAGCAAAATTGCAGAAATTTCCCTAATTGTGGGGCAAAAAGAAAGAAATTCCCTATACGTTAGGGCAAAAAGACAGAAATTCTTCTTATTTTGGGGCAAAACTCAGAAATTCCACTTATTTTGGGGCAAAATTCCAGAAATTTCCCTTATTTTGGGTCAAAATTGCAGAAATTTCACTTATTTTGGGGCAAAATTGTGGAAAATTCACTTATTTCAGAGAAAAAATGCTGAAATTTTCTTTATTTTGGGGGCAAAAAAGACAGAAATTCTCCTTATTTTGGGGCAAAACTCAGAAATTCAACATATTTTGGGGCAAAATTCCAGAAAATTCCATTATTTTGAGGCAAAATTGCAGAAATTTCAATTATTTTGGGGCAAAATTGCAGAAATTTCACTTATTTCCGGGAAAATAAGCAGAAATTTTCTAATTTTGGGGCAAAATGGCAAAAATTCCTAATATTTTGTGGCAAAAATGCAGAAATTCCCTTTATTTTGAGGTAAAAAGGCTGAAATTCCCCTTATTTGGGGGCAAAAAGGCATAAATTTCCCTTATTTTGGGGCAAAATTGCAGAAATTTCACATATTTCAGGGTAATAAGTCACAAATTTTCCTTATTTTAGGGCAAAAAAGACAGGAATTCCTTTTGTTTTGGGGTAAAAAACAGAAATTCCACTTATTTAGAGGCAAAAAAGCAGAATTTCTTCTTATTTTGGAGCAAAAATGAAGAAATTTCGCTTTTTTATGGCAAAAAGGTATACATTCTTCTTATTTTCCGGCAAAAAGGCAGAAATTCCCCGTATTTTGGAGCAAAATTGCAGAAATTCCCCTAATTGTGGGGCAAAAAAGCAGAAATTCCCTATATGTTGGGGCAAAAAGACAGAAATCTCCTTATTTTGGGGCAAAACTCAGAAAATTCACTTATTTTGGGGCAAAATACCAGAAATTTCCCTTAATTTGGGGCAAAATTGCAGAAATTTCACATATTTTGAAGCAAAAATGCAGAAATTCCCCTTATTTTGAGGTAAATAGGCTGAAATTCCTTTTATTTGAGGGCAAAAAGGCAGAAATTTCCCTTATTTTGGAGCAAAATTGCAGAAATTTTCGTATTTTGGGGCAAAAAGGCAGAAATTTCTTTTATTTTGGTACAAAATTGCAGAAATTTTTCTTATTTTGGGGCAAAAAGGCAGAAATTTCCCATATTTTTGGGGCAAAAATGCAGAAATTCCTTTTATTTTGAGGTAAAAAGGCTGAAATTTCCCTTATTTGGGGGCAAAAAGGCAGAAATTTCCCTTATTTTGGGGCAAAATTGCAGAAATTTCACTCATTTCAGGGTAATAAGTCAGAAATTTTCCTTATTTTGGGGCAAAAAAGACAGAAATTTTATTTCTTTTGGGGAAACAGACAGAAATTGCACTTTTTAGAGGCAAAAAAGCAGAAATTCCCCTTATTTTGGAGCAAAAATGAAGAAATTTCCCATTTTATGGCAAAAAGGTATGCATTCTTCTTATTTTATAGGCAAAAAGGCAGAAATTCCCCGTATTTTTGAGCAAAATTGCAGAAATTCCCCTAATTGTGGTGCAAAAAGGCAGAAATTCCCTATATGATGGGGTAAAAGTGAGAAATTCTTTTTATTTGGGGAAAAACTCAGAAATTCCACTTATTTTGGGGCAAAATTGCAAAAATTTCCCTTATTATGGGGAAAAATTGCAGAAATTTCACTTATTTTAGGGCAAAATTGCAGAAATTTCACTATTTGTGTGGCAAAAAGGCAGAAATTCTCTTTATTTTGGGGCAAAACTCAGAAATTCCACTTATTTTGGGGCAAAATTCCAGAAATTTCTTTTATTTTGGGGCAGAATTGCAGAAATTTCACTTATTTTGGGGCAAAATTGCAGAAATTTCACTTATTTCAGGGAAAAAAGGCAGAAATTTTCCTTATTTTGGGGCAAAAACACAGAAATTCATAATATTTTATGCCAAAATTCAGAAATTCCCATTATTTTGAGGTAAAAAGGCTGTAATTCCCCTTATTTGGGGGCAAAAAGGCAGAAATTTTCCTTATTTTGGGGCAAAATTGCAGAAATTTCCTTATTTCAGAGTAATAAGTCAGAAATTTTTCTTATTTTGGGGCAAAAAAGCCAGAAATTCCTTTTGTTTTGGGAGAAAAAGGCAGAAATTCCACTTATTTAGAGGTAAAATAGCAGATATTCCCCTTATTTTGGAGCAAAATTTCAGAAATTCCCCTAATTGTGGGGCAAAAAGGCAGAAATTCCCTATATGTTGGGTCAAAATAACAGAAATTCTCCTTATTTTGGGGGCAAAACTCAGAAATTCCACTTATTTTTGGGAAAAATTCCAGAAATTTCTTTTATTTTGGGGCAAAATAGCAGAAATTTCACTTATTTTGGGGCAAAATTGCAGAAATTTCACTTATTTCAGAAAAAAAGGAGAAATTTTCTTATTTTGGGGCAAAAGGGCAGAAATTTCCCATAGTTTGGGGCAAAAATGCAGAAATTCCCCTTATTTTGAGGTAAAAAAGCTGAAATTCCCCTTATTTGCGGGCAAAAAGGCAGAAATTTCCCTTATTTTGGGGCAAAATTGCTGAAATTTCACTTATTTCACGGTAATAAGTAAAAATTTTCCTTATTTTGGGGCAAAAAAGACACAAATTCCCTTTGTTTGGGAAAAAACAGAAATTTTACTTATTTAGAGGCAAAAAAGCAGAAATTCCCTTTATTTTGGAGCAAAAATGAAGAAATTTCCCTTTTTTATGGCAAAAAGGTATACATTCTTCTTATTTTCGGGCAAAAAGGCAGAAATTCCTCGTATTTTGGAGCAAAATTGCAGAATTTCGCCTAATTGTGAGGCAAAAAGGCAGAAATTCCCTATATGTTGGGGTATAAAGACAGAAATTCTCCTTATTTTGTGGCAGAACTCAGAAATTCCACTTATTTTTGGGCAAAATTACAGAAATTTTCCTTATTTTGGGTCAAAATTGAAGAAATTTTACTTATTTTGGGGCAAAATTGCAGAAATTTCACTTATTTCAGGGAAAATAGGCAGAATTTTTTCTTATTTTGGGGCAAAAAGGCAGAAATTGCTAATATTTTGTGGCAAAAATGCAGAAATTCCCCTTATTTTGAGGTAAAAAAGCTGAAATTCCCCATATTTGGGGGCAAAAATGCAGAAATTTCCCTTATTTTGGGGCAAAATTACAGAAATTTCACTTATTTCAGGGTAATAAGTCAGAAATTTTCTTTATTTTGGGGCAAAAAAGACAGAAATTTCCTTTGTTTAGGGGGAAAAAGACAGAAATTCCAGTTATTTTGAGGCAAAAAAGCAGAAATTTTCCTTATTTTGGAGCAAAAATGAAGAAATTTAGCTTTTTTATGGCAAAAGGTATGCATTCTTCTTATTTTCTGGCAAAAAGGCAGAAATACCCCGTATTTTGGAGCAAAATTGCAGAAATTCCCTTAATTTTGGGGCAAAAAGGCAGAAATTCCCTATATGTTGAGGCAAAAAGACAAATTCTCCTTATTTTGAGGCAAAACTCAGAAATTCCACTTATTTTGAGGCAAAATTCCAGAAATTTCCTATATTTTAGGTTAAAATTGCAGAAATTTCACTTATTTTGGGTCAAAATTGCAGAAATTTCACTTATTTCAGGGTAATAAGTCAGAAATTTTCCTTATTTTGGGGCAAAAAAGACAGAAATTCCCTTTGTTTTGGGAGAAAAAAGCAAAAATTCCACTTATTTAGAGGCAAAAAAGCAGAAATTCCCCTTATTTTGGAGCAAAATTTCAGAAATTCTCCTAATTGTGAGGCAAGAAGACAGAAATTCCCTATATGTTGGGGCAAAATAACAGAAATTCTCCTTATTTTGGGGTCAAAACTCAGAAATTCCACTTATTTTGGGGCAAAATTCCAGAAATTTCACTTATTTTGGGGCAAAATTGCAGAAATTTCACTTATTTTGATGAAAATTGCAGAAATTTCACTTATTTCAGAAAAAAAAGAAGAAATTTTCTTATTTGGGGGCCAATAGGCAGAAATTTGTATTATTTTGGTACAAAATTGCAGAAATTTTTCTTATTTTGGGGCAAAAAGGCAGAAATTTTCCATATTTTGCGGCAAAAATGCAGAAATTCTTCTTATTTAGAGGTAAAAAGGCAGAAATTCCTATTATTTGGGGGCAAAAAAAAGAAATTTCACTTATTTTGTGGCAAAATTGCAGAAATTTCACTTATTTCAGGGAAAAAGGCAGAAATTTTCCTTATTTTTGGTCAAAAAGGCAGAAATTCCTAATATTTTGTGGCAAAAATGCAGAAATTCCTCTTATTTTGAGGTAAAAAGCTGAAATTTCCCTTATTTGGCGACAAAATGGCAAAAATTTCTCTTATTATGGTGCAAAATTGCAGAAATTTCACTTATTTCAGGGTAATAAGTCAGAAATTTTCCTTATTTTGGGACAAAAAATTCAGAAATTCTCTTTGTTTTGGGGGAAAAAGACAGAAATTCCACTTATTTTGAGGCAAAAAAGCAGAAATTCCCCTTATTTTGGAGCAAAAATGAAGAAATTTCCCTTTTTTATGGCAAAAAGTTATGCATTCTTCTTATTTTCGGGCAAAAAGGCAGAAATTCCCCGTACTTTGGAGCAAAATTGCACAAATTCCCATAATTGTGGGGCAAAAAAGCAGAAATTCCCTATATGATGGGGCATAAAGACAGAAATTCTCCTTATTTGGGGGCAGAACTCAGAAATTAAACTTATTTTGGGGCAAAATTCCAGAAATTTCCCTTATTTTGGGGCAAAATTGCAGAAATTTCACTTATTTTGGGGCAAAATTGCAGAAATTTCACTTATTTCAGAAAAAATAGGCAGAAATTTTTATTATTTTGAGGCAAAAATGCAGAAATTCCTAATATTTTGTGGCAAAAATGCAGAAATTCCCCTTATTTTGAGGTTAAAAGGCTGAAATTCCCATTATTTGGGGGCAAAAGGCAAAAATTTCCTTTATTTTGGGCAAAATTGCAGAAATTTCAATTATTTCAGGAAAATAAGTCAGAAATTTTCCTTATTTTGGGGCACAAAAGACAGAAATTCTTTGTTTTGGGGGAAAAAGACAGAAATTCCACTTATTTAGAGGCAAAAAAGCAGAAATTCCCCTTATTTTGGAGCAAGAATAAAGAAATTTCCCTTTTTTATGGCAAAAAGGTATGCATTCTTTTATTTTCGGGCAAAAAGGCAGAAATACCCCATATTTTGGAGCAAAATTGCAGAGATTCCCAATTGTGGGGCAAAAAGGCAGAAATTCCCTATATGTTGGGGCAATAAGACAAAAATTCTCATTATTTTGGGGCAAAACTCAGAAATTCCACTTATTTTGAGGCAAAATATCAGAAATTTCCCTTATTTTGGGGCAAAATTGCAGAAATTTCACTTATTTTAGAAAAAAAAGAAATTTTCTTTTTTTGGGGCAAAAAGGCAGAAATTTCTTATATTTTGGTACAAAATGGCAGAAATTTTTCTTATTTTGGGGCAAAAATGCAGAAATTCCCCTTATTTTGAGGTAAAAAGGCTGAAATTCCCCTTATTTGGGGACAAAAAAACAGAAATTTCCCTTATTTTGGGGAAAAATGGAAAAAATTTCTCTTATTTCAGGGAAATAAGTCAGAAATTTTCCTTATTTTGGGGAAAAAAGTGAGAAATTCCCTTTGTTTTAGGGGAAAAAGACAGAAATTCCACTTATTTAGAGGCAAAAAAGCAGAAATTCCTTTTATTTTGGCACCAAAATGAAGAAATTTCCCTTTTTTATGGCAAAAAAGTATACATTCTTCTTATTTTCGGGCAAAAAGGCAGAAATTCCCCGTATTTTGGAGCAAAATTGCAGAAATTCCCCTAATTGTGGGGCAAAAAGGCAGAAATTCCCTATATGTTGGGGCAGAAAGACAGAAATTCTCCTTAATTTGGGGTAAAACTCATAAATTCCACCTACTTTGGGGCAAAATTCCAGAAATTTCCCTTATTTTGGGGCAAAATTGCAGAAATTTCACTTATTTCAAAAAAAAGAAGGAGAAACTTTTTTATTTGGGGGCAAAATGTCAGAAATTCTTAATATTTTGTGGCAACAATGCAGAAATTCCTAATATTTTGTTGCAAAAATGTAGAAATTTCCCTTATTTTGAGGTAAAAACTCTGAAATTCTCTTTATTTGGGGGCAAAAATGCAGAAATTTCCCTTATTTTGGGGCAATTTTCAGAAATTACACTTATTTCAGGGTAATAAGTCAGAAATTTTCCTTATTTTGGGGCAAAAAACAGAAATTCCCTTTGTTTTGGGGGAAAAAGACAGAAATTCCCTTATTTAGAGGCAAAAAGGCAAAAGTTCCCCTTATTTTGGAGCAAAAATGAAGAAATTTCCTTTTTTTATGGCAAAAAGGTAGGCATTCTTCTTATTTTCGGACAAAAAGGCAGAAATTCCCCATATTTTGGGGCAAAAGGCAGAAATTCCCCATATTTAGGGCAAAATTGCAGAAATTTCCTTAATTGTGGGGAAAAAACAAAAATTCCCCTTATTTTAAGGCAAAATTGCAGAAATTTTTCTTATTATGGGGGAAAATTGCAGAAATTTCCCTTATTTTAGGGCAAAATTGCAGAAATTTCAATAATTGTGGGGCAAAAAGGCAGAAATTCTCTTTATTTTGGGGCAAAACTCAGAAATTCCACTTATTTTGGAGCAAAATTCCAGATATTTATTTTATTTTGGGGCAAAACTGCAGAAATTTCACTTATTTTCGGGCAAAATTGCAGAAATTTCACTTATTTCAGAGTAATAAGTCAGAAATTTTCTGTATTTTGAAGCAAAAAAGACAGAAATTTCCTTTGTTTTGGGGGAAAAAGACAGAAATTCCACTTATTTAGAGGCAAAAAAGCAGAAATTCCCCTTATTTTGGAGCAAAAATGAAGAAATTTCGCTTTTTTATGGCAAAAAGGTATGCATTCTTCTTATTTTCGGTCAACAAGGCAGAAATTCCCCGTATTTTGGAGCAAAACTGCAGAAATTCCCCTAATTGTGGGGCAAAAAGGCAGAAATTCCCTATATTTTGGGGCATAAAGACAGAAATTCTTCTTGTTTTGGGTCAGAACTCAGAAATTAAACTTATTTTGGGGCAAAATTGCAGAAATTTCACTTATTTCAGGGTAATAAGTCAGAAATTTTCCTTATTTTGGGGCAAAAAATACAGAAATTCCCTTTGTTTTTGGGGGAAAAAGACAGAAATTCCACTAATTTAGAGGCAAAATAGCAGAAATTCCCCTTATTTTGGAGCAAAAATGAAGAAATTTCTCTTTTTTATGGCAAAAAGGTATGCATTCTTCTTATTTTCGGGCAAAAAGGCAGAAATTCACCATATTTTGGAGCAAAATTGCAGAAATTCCCCTAATTGTGAAGCAAAATGCAGAAATTCCCTATATGTTGGGGCATAAAGACAGAAATTCTCTTTATTTTGGGGCAAAACTCAGAAATTCCACTTATTTTGGGGCAAAATTCCAGAAATTTTCCTTCTTTTGGGGCAAAATTGCAGAAATTTCACTTTTTATGTGTCAAAATTGCAGAAATTTCACTTATTTCAGAAAAAAAGGAGAAATTTTCTTATTTTGAAGCAAAAAGGCAGAAATTTCCTTTATTTTGTTACAAAGTTGTAGAAATTTTTCTTATTTTGGGGCAAAAGGGCAGAAATTTCCCATATTTTGGGGCAAAAATGTGGGAATTCCTCTTATTTTGAGGTAAAAAGGCTGAAATTCCCCTTATTTGGGGGCAAAAAGGAAGAAATTTCTCTTATTTTGGGGCAAAATTGCTGAAATTTCACTTATTTCACGACAATAAGTCAGAAATTTTCCTTATTTTGGGGCAAAAATACAGAAATTCCCTTTGTTTGCAAAAAAAAAAAAACAGAAATTCAACTTATTTAGAGGCTTATAAGTAGAAATTCCCCTTATTTTGGAGCAAAAATGAAGAAATTTATTTTTTATGGCAAAAAGGTATGCATTCTTCTTATTTTCGGGCAAAAAGGCAGAAATTCCTCATATTTTGGATCTAAATTGCAGAATTTCGCCTAATTGTGGGGCAAAAAGGCAGAAACTCCCTATATGTTGGGGCATAAAGACAGAAATTCTCATTATTTTGGGGCAGAACTCAGAAATTCCACTTATTTTGGGGCAAAATTCCAGAAATTTCCCTTATTTTGGGGCAAAATTGCAGAAATTTCACTTATTTTGGGGCAAAATTGCAGAAATTTCACTTATTTCAGGGAAAATAGGCAGAAATTTTTCTTATTTTGGGGCAAAAAGGCAGAAATTCCTAATATTTTGTGGAAAAATGCAGAAATTCCCCTTATTTTGAGGTAAAAAAGCTGAAATTCCCCTTATTTGGGGGCAAAAAGGCAGAAATTTCACTTACTTCAGGGAAATAAGTCAGAAATTTTCCTTATTTTGGGGCAAAATAGACAGAAATTCTTTGTTTTGGGGGAAAAAGACAGAAATTCCACTTATTTAGAGGCAAAAAAGCAGAAATTCCCCTTATTTTGGAGCAAGAATAAAGAAATTTCCCTTTTTTATGGCAAAAAGGTATGCATTCTTTTATTTTCGGGCAAAAAGGCAGAAATACCCCATATTTTGGAGCAAAATTGCAGAGATTCCCAATTGTGGGGCAAAAAGGCAGAAATTCCCTATATGTTGGGGCAATAAGACAAAAATTCTCATTATTTTGGGGCAAAACTCAGAAATTCCACTTATTTTGAGGCAAAATATCAGAAATTTCCCTTATTTTGGGGCAAAATTGCAGAAATTTCACTTATTTTAGAAAAAAAAGAAATTTTCTTTTTTTGGGGCAAAAAGGCAGAAATTTCTTATATTTTGGTACAAAATGGCAGAAATTTTTCTTATTTTGGGGCAAAAATGCAGAAATTCCCCTTATTTTGAGGTAAAAAGGCTGAAATTCCCCTTATTTGGGGACAAAAAAACAGAAATTTCCCTTATTTTGGGGAAAAATGGAAAAAATTTCTCTTATTTCAGGGAAATAAGTCAGAAATTTTCCTTATTTTGGGGAAAAAAGTGAGAAATTCCCTTTGTTTTAGGGGAAAAAGACAGAAATTCCACTTATTTAGAGGCAAAAAAGCAGAAATTCCTTTTATTTTGGCACCAAAATGAAGAAATTTCCCTTTTTTATGGCAAAAAAGTATACATTCTTCTTATTTTCGGGCAAAAAGGCAGAAATTCCCCGTATTTTGGAGCAAAATTGCAGAAATTCCCCTAATTGTGGGGCAAAAAGGCAGAAATTCCCTATATGTTGGGGCAGAAAGACAGAAATTCTCCTTAATTTGGGGTAAAACTCATAAATTCCACCTACTTTGGGGCAAAATTCCAGAAATTTCCCTTATTTTGGGGCAAAATTGCAGAAATTTCACTTATTTCAAAAAAAAGAAGGAGAAACTTTTTTATTTGGGGGCAAAATGTCAGAAATTCTTAATATTTTGTGGCAACAATGCAGAAATTCCTAATATTTTGTTGCAAAAATGTAGAAATTTCCCTTATTTTGAGGTAAAAACTCTGAAATTCTCTTTATTTGGGGGCAAAAATGCAGAAATTTCCCTTATTTTGGGGCAATTTTCAGAAATTACACTTATTTCAGGGTAATAAGTCAGAAATTTTCCTTATTTTGGGGCAAAAAACAGAAATTCCCTTTGTTTTGGGGGAAAAAGACAGAAATTCCCTTATTTAGAGGCAAAAAGGCAAAAGTTCCCCTTATTTTGGAGCAAAAATGAAGAAATTTCCTTTTTTTATGGCAAAAAGGTAGGCATTCTTCTTATTTTCGGACAAAAAGGCAGAAATTCCCCATATTTTGGGGCAAAAGGCAGAAATTCCCCATATTTAGGGCAAAATTGCAGAAATTTCCTTAATTGTGGGGAAAAAACAAAAATTCCCCTTATTTTAAGGCAAAATTGCAGAAATTTTTCTTATTATGGGGGAAAATTGCAGAAATTTCCCTTATTTTAGGGCAAAATTGCAGAAATTTCAATAATTGTGGGGCAAAAAGGCAGAAATTCTCTTTATTTTGGGGCAAAACTCAGAAATTCCACTTATTTTGGAGCAAAATTCCAGATATTTATTTTATTTTGGGGCAAAACTGCAGAAATTTCACTTATTTTCGGGCAAAATTGCAGAAATTTCACTTATTTCAGAGTAATAAGTCAGAAATTTTCTGTATTTTGAAGCAAAAAAGACAGAAATTTCCTTTGTTTTGGGGGAAAAAGACAGAAATTCCACTTATTTAGAGGCAAAAAAGCAGAAATTCCCCTTATTTTGGAGCAAAAATGAAGAAATTTCGCTTTTTTATGGCAAAAAGGTATGCATTCTTCTTATTTTCGGTCAACAAGGCAGAAATTCCCCGTATTTTGGAGCAAAACTGCAGAAATTCCCCTAATTGTGGGGCAAAAAGGCAGAAATTCCCTATATTTTGGGGCATAAAGACAGAAATTCTTCTTGTTTTGGGTCAGAACTCAGAAATTAAACTTATTTTGGGGCAAAATTGCAGAAATTTCACTTATTTCAGGGTAATAAGTCAGAAATTTTCCTTATTTTGGGGCAAAAAATACAGAAATTCCCTTTGTTTTTGGGGGAAAAAGACAGAAATTCCACTAATTTAGAGGCAAAATAGCAGAAATTCCCCTTATTTTGGAGCAAAAATGAAGAAATTTCTCTTTTTTATGGCAAAAAGGTATGCATTCTTCTTATTTTCGGGCAAAAAGGCAGAAATTCACCATATTTTGGAGCAAAATTGCAGAAATTCCCCTAATTGTGAAGCAAAATGCAGAAATTCCCTATATGTTGGGGCATAAAGACAGAAATTCTCTTTATTTTGGGGCAAAACTCAGAAATTCCACTTATTTTGGGGCAAAATTCCAGAAATTTTCCTTCTTTTGGGGCAAAATTGCAGAAATTTCACTTTTTATGTGTCAAAATTGCAGAAATTTCACTTATTTCAGAAAAAAAGGAGAAATTTTCTTATTTTGAAGCAAAAAGGCAGAAATTTCCTTTATTTTGTTACAAAGTTGTAGAAATTTTTCTTATTTTGGGGCAAAAGGGCAGAAATTTCCCATATTTTGGGGCAAAAATGTGGGAATTCCTCTTATTTTGAGGTAAAAAGGCTGAAATTCCCCTTATTTGGGGGCAAAAAGGAAGAAATTTCTCTTATTTTGGGGCAAAATTGCTGAAATTTCACTTATTTCACGACAATAAGTCAGAAATTTTCCTTATTTTGGGGCAAAAATACAGAAATTCCCTTTGTTTGCAAAAAAAAAAAAACAGAAATTCAACTTATTTAGAGGCTTATAAGTAGAAATTCCCCTTATTTTGGAGCAAAAATGAAGAAATTTATTTTTTATGGCAAAAAGGTATGCATTCTTCTTATTTTCGGGCAAAAAGGCAGAAATTCCTCATATTTTGGATCTAAATTGCAGAATTTCGCCTAATTGTGGGGCAAAAAGGCAGAAACTCCCTATATGTTGGGGCATAAAGACAGAAATTCTCATTATTTTGGGGCAGAACTCAGAAATTCCACTTATTTTGGGGCAAAATTCCAGAAATTTCCCTTATTTTGGGGCAAAATTGCAGAAATTTCACTTATTTTGGGGCAAAATTGCAGAAATTTCACTTATTTCAGGGAAAATAGGCAGAAATTTTTCTTATTTTGGGGCAAAAAGGCAGAAATTCCTAATATTTTGTGGAAAAATGCAGAAATTCCCCTTATTTTGAGGTAAAAAAGCTGAAATTCCCCTTATTTGGGGGCAAAAAGGCAGAAATTTCACTTACTTCAGGGAAATAAGTCAGAAATTTTCCTTATTTTGGGGCAAAATAGACAGAAATTCCCTTTGTTTTGGGGGAAAAGACAGAAATACCACTTATTTAGAGGCAAAAAAGCAGAAATTCCCCTTATTTTGGAGCAAAAATGAAGAAATTTCCCTTTTTTATGGCAAAAAGGTATGCATTCTTCTTATTTTCTGGCAAAAAGGCAGAAATACCCCGTATTTTGGAGCAAAATTGCAGACATTCCCCTAATTGTGGTGCAAAAAGGCAGATATTCCCTATATGTTGGGGCAAAAAGACAGAAAATCTCCTTATTTTGGGGCAAAACTCAGAAATTCCACTTATTTTGAGGCAAAATTCCAGAAATTTCCCTTATTTTGGGGCAAAATTGCAGAAATTTCACTTATTTTGGGGCAAAATAACAGAAATTTCACTTATTTCAGAGTAATAAGTCAAAAATTTTCCGTATTTTGAAGCAAAAAAGACAGAAATTTCCTTTGTTTGGGGGAAAAGGACAGAAAATTCACTTATTTAGAGGCAAAAAAGCAAAAATTCCCCTTATTTTGGAGCAAAAATGAAGAAATTTCGCTTTTTTATGGCAAAAAGGTATGCATTCTTCTTATTTTCGGGCAACAAGGCAGAAATTCCCCGTATTTTGGAGCAAAACTGCAGAAATTCCCCTAATTGTGTGGCAAAAAGGCAGAAATTCCCTATATGTTGGGGCACAAAGACAGAAATTCTTTTTGTTTTGGGTCAGAACTCAGAAATTAAACTTATTTTGGGGCAAAATTCCAGAAATTTCCCTTATTTTGGGGCAAAATTGCAGAAATTTCACTTATTTTGGGGCAAAATTGCAGCAATTTCACTTATTTCAGGGAAAATAGGCAGAAATTTTCCTCATTTTTGGGCAAAAAGGCAGAAATTCCTAATATTTTGTGGCAAAAATGCAGAAATTCCCCTTATTTTGAGGTAAAAAGGCTGAAATTCCCCTTATTTAAGGCCAAAAATGCAGAAATTTCTTTTATTTTGGGGCAAAATTGCAGAAATTTCACTTATTTCAGGGTAATAAGTCAGAAATTTTCCTTATTTTGGGGCAAAAAATACAGAAATTCCCTTTGTTTTTTGGGGAAAAAGACAGAAATTCCACTTATTTAGAGGTAAAAAAGCAGAAATTCCCCTTATTTTGGAGCAAAAATGAAGAAATTTCTCTTTTTTATGGCAAAAAGGTATGCATTCTTCTTACTTTCGGGCAAAAAGGCAGAAATTCACCATATTTTTGAGCAAAATTGCAGAAATTTCCCTAATTGTGAAGCAAAATGCAGAAATTCCCTATATGTTGGGGCATAAAGACAGAAATTCTCCTTATTTTGGGGTAAAAAATATAGAAATTTCCTTTGTTTTGGGGGGAAAAAGACAGAAATTCCACTTATTTAGAGGCAAAAAAGCAGAAATTCCCCTTATTTTGGAGCAAAAATGAAAAAATTTCTCTTTTTTATGGCAAAAAGGTATGCATTCTTCTTATTTTCGGGCAAAAAGGCAGAAATTCACCATATTTTGGAGCAAAATTGCAGAAATTCCCCTAATTGTGAAGCAAAATGCAGAAATTCCCTATATGTTGGGGCATAAAGACAGAAATTCTCTTTATTTTGGGGCAAAACTCAGAAATTCCACTTATTTTGGGGCAAAATTCCAGAAATTTTCCTTCTTTTGGGGCAAAATTGCAGTAATTTCACTTTTTATGTGTCAAAATTGCAGAAATTTCACTTATTTCAGAAAAAAAGGAGAAATTTTCTTATTTTGAAGCAAAAAGGCAGAAATTTCCTTTATTTTGTTACAAAGTTGTAGAAATTTTTCTTATTTTGGGGCAAAAGGGCAGAAATTTCCCATATTTTGGGGCAAAAATGTAGGAATTCCTTTTATTTTGAGGTAAAAAGGCTGAAATTCCCCTTATTTGGGAACAAAAAGGAAGAAATTTCTCTTATTTTGGGGCAAAATTGCTGAAATTTCACTTATTTCACGACAATAAGTCAGAAATTTTCCTTATTTTGGGGCAAAAATACAGAAATTCCCTTTGTTTGCAAAAAAAAAACAGAAATTCAACTTATTTAGAGGCTTATAAGTAGAAATTCCCCTTATTTTGGAGAAAAAATGAAGAAATTTATTTTTTATGGCAAAAAGGCATGCATTCTTCTTATTTTCGGGCAAAAAGGGAGAAATTCCTCGTATTTTAGATCTAAATTGCAGAATTTCGCCTAATTGTGGGGCAAAAAGGCAGAAACTCCCTATATGTTGGGGCATAAAGACAGAAATTCTCATTATTTTGGGGCAGAACTCAGAAATTCCACTTATTTTGGGGCAAAATTCAAGAAATTTCCCTTATTTTGGGGCAAAATTGCAGAAATTTCACTTATTTTGGGGCAAAATTGCAGAAATTTCACTTATTTCAGGGAAAATAGGCAGAAATTTTTCTTATTTTGGGGCAAAAAGGCAGAAATTCCTAATATTTTGTGGAAAAATGCAGAAATTCCCCTTATTTTGAGGTAAAAAATGCTGAAATTCCCCTTATTTGGGGGCAAAAAGGCAGAAATTTCCCTTATTTTGGGGCAAAATTGCAGAAATTTCACTTATTTCAGGGAAATAAGTCAGAAATTTTCCTTATTTTGGGGCAAAATAGACAGAAATTCCCTTTGTTTTGGGGGAAAAGACAGAAATACCACTTATTTAGAGGCAAAAAAGCAGAAATTCTTCTTATTTTGGAGCAAAAATGAAGAAATTTCTTTTTTTTATGGCAAAAAGGTATGCATTCTTCTTATTTTCTGGCAAAAAGGCAGAAATACCCCGTATTTTGGAGCAAAATTGCAGAAATTCCCCTAATTGTGCGGCAAAAAGGCAGATATTCCCTATATGTTGGGGCAAAAAGACAGAAAATCTCCTTATTTTGGGGCAAAACTCAGAAATTCCACTTATTTCAAGGCAAAATTCCAGAAATTTCCCTTATTTTGGGGCAAAATTGCAGAAATTTCACTTATTTTGGGGCAAAATTGCAGAAATTTAACTTATTTCAGAAAAAAGGGAGAAATTTTTTTATTTTGAAGCAAAAAGGCAGAAATTTCTAATATTTTGGTACAAAATGGTAGAAATTTTTCTTATTTTAGGGAAAAAGGCAGAAATTTCCTATATTTTGGGGAAAAAATGCAGAAATTCCTTTTATTTTGAGGTAAAAAGCCTGAAGTTCGCCTTATTTGGGGGCAAAAATGCAGAAATTTCCCTTATTTTGGGGCAAAATTGCAGAAATTTCACTTATTTCAGGGTAATAAGTCAGAAATTTTCTTTATTTTGGGGCAAAAAAGACAGAAATTCCTTTTGTTTTGGGGGAAAAAGACAGAAATTCCACTTATTTAGAGGCAAAAAAGCAGAAATTCCCCTTATTTTGGGGCAAAAATGAAGAAATTTCGCTTTTTTATGGCAAAAAGGTATGCATTCTCCTTATTTTCGGGCAAAAAGGCAGAAATTCCCCGTATTTTGGAGCAAAATTGCAGAAATTCCCCAAATTTTGGGGCAAAAAGGCAGAAATTCCCTATATGTTGGGGCAGAAAGACAGAAATTCTCCTTATTTTTGGGTAAAACTCATATATTCCACTTACTTTGGGGCAAAATTCCAGAAATTTTCCTTATTTTGGGGCAAAATTGCAGAAATTTCACTTACTTTGGTGCAAAATTGCAGAAATTTCACTTATTTCAAAAAAAAGGAGAAATTTTCTTATTTTGGGGCAAAAAGGCAGAAATTCCTAATATTTTGTGGCAAAAATGCAGAAATTCCTAATATTTTGTTGCAAAAATGCAGAAATTTCCCTTATTTTGAGGTAAAAAGGTTGAAATTCCCCTTATTTGGGGGCAGAAATGCAGAAATTTCCTTATTTTGGGGCAATTTTCAGAAATTTCACTTATTTCAGAGTGATAAGTCAGAAATTTTCTTTATTATGGGGCAAAAAAAACAGAAATTCCCTTTGTTTTGGGGGAAAAAAACAGAAATTCCACTTATTTAGAAGCAAAAAGGGAAAAGTTCCCCTTATTTTGAAGCAAAAATGAGAAATTTCCCTTTTTTATGGCAAAAGGTAGGCATTCTTTTTATTTTTGGAAAAAAGGCAGAAATTCTCCATATTTTGCGGCAAAAGGAAGAAATTCCCCTTACTTAGGTCAAAATTACAGAAATTTCACTAATTGTGGGGCAAAAAACAAAAATTCCCCTTATTTTGGGGCAAAATTGCAGAAATTACCATTATTATGGGGAAAAAATGCAGACATTTCTCTTATTTTAGGGCAAAATTGCAGAAATTTCACTAATTGTGGGGCAAAAAGGCAGAAATTCTCTTTATTTTGGGGCAAAACTCAGAAATTCCACTTATTTTGGGGCAAAATTCCAGAAATTTCTTTTATTTTGGGGCAGAATTGCAGAAATTTCACTTATTTTGGGGCAAAATTGCGGAAATTTCACTTATTTCAGGGAAAAAAGGCAGAAATTTTCCTTATTTTGGGGCAAAACCGCAGACATTCATAATATTTTGTGCCAAAATTCAGAAATTCGCCTTATTTTGAGGTAAAAAGGCTGTAATTCCCCTTATTTGGGGGCAAAAATGCAGAAATTTCCCTTATTTTGGGGCAAAATTGCAGAAATTTTACTTATTTCAGAGTAATAAGTCAGAAATTTTTCTTATTTTGGGGCAAAAAAGACAGAAATTCCCTTTGTTTTGTGAGAAAAAGGCAGAAATTCCACTTATTTAGAGGCAAAAAAGCAGAAATTCCCCTTATTTTGGAGCAAAATTTCAGAAATTCCCCTAATTGTGGGGCAAAAAGGCAGAAATTCCCTATATGTTGAGACAAAATAACAGAAATTCTCCTTATTTTGGGGACAAAACTCAGATTTCCACTCATTTTTGGGCAAAATTCCAGAAATTTTTTTTATTTTAGGGTAAAATTGCAGAAATTTCACTTATTTTGGGGCAAAATTGCAGAAATTTAACTTATTACAAAAAAAAAAGAAATTTTCTTATTTTGCGGCAAAAAAGCAGAAATTTCCCATATTTTGGGGCAAAAATGCAGAAATTCCCCTTATTTTGACGTAAAAAAGCTGAAATTCCCCTTATTTGGGGGCAAAAAGGCAGAAATTTCCCTTATTTTGAGTCAAAAGTGCTGAAATTTCACTTATTTCACGGTAATAAGTCAAAATTTTCCTTATTTTGGGGCAAAAAAGACAGGAATTCCTTTTGTTTGGGAAAAAAACAGAAATTTTACTTATTTAGAGGCAAAAGGCAGAAATTCCCCTTATTTTGGAGCAAAAATGAAGAAATTTCCCTTTTTTATGGCAAAAAGGTATGCATTCTTCTTATTTTCTGGCAAAAAGGCAGAAATACCCCGTATTTTGGAGCAAAATTGCAGAAATTCCCCTAATTGTGGGGCAAAAAGGCAGATATTCCCTATATGTTGGGGCAAAAAGACAGAAAATCTCCTTATTTTGGGGCAAAACTCAGAAATTCCACTTATTTTGAGGCAAAATTCCAGAAATTTCCCTTATTTTGGGGCAAAATTGCAGAAATTTCACTTATTTTGGGGCAAAATTGCAGAAATTTAACTTATTTCAGAGTAATAAGTCAGAAATTTTCCGTATTTTGAAGCAAAAAAGACAGAAATTTCCTTTGTTTTGGGGGAAAAAGACAGAAATTCCACTTATTTAGAGGCAAAAAAGCAGAAATTTTCCTTATTTTGGAGCAAAAATGAAGAAATTTCACTTTTTTATGGCAAAAAGGTATGCATTCTTCTTATTTTCGGGCAACAAGGCAGAAATTCCCTGTATTTTGGAGCAAAACTGCAGAAATTCCCCTAATTGTGGGGCAAAAAGGCAGAAATTCCCTATATGTTGGGGCATAAAGACAGAAATTCTTCTTGTTTTGGGTCAGAACTCAGAAATTAAACTTATTTTGGGGAAAAATTCCAGAAATTTCCCTTATTTTGGGGCAAAATTGATGAAATTTCACTTATTTTGGGGCAAAATTGCAGCAATTTCACTTATTTCAGGGAAAATAGGCAGAAATTTTCCTCATTTTTGGGCAAAAAGACAGAAATTCCTAATATTTTGTGGCAAAAATGCAGAAATTCCCCTTATTTTGAGGTAAAAGGCTGAAATTCCCATTATTTGGTGGCAAAAAGGCAGAAATTTTCCTTATTTTGGGGCAAAATTGCAGAAATTTCACTTATTTTGGGGCAAAATTGCAGAAATTTCACTTATTTCAGGGAAAATAGGCAAAAATTTTTCTTATTTTGGGGCAAAAAAACAGAAATTCCTAATATTTTGTGGAAAAATGCAGAAATTTCCCTTATTTTGAGGTAAAAAAAGCTGAAATTCCCCTTATTTGGGGGCAAAAAGGCAGAAATTTCCCTTATTTTGGGGCAAAATTGCAGAAATTTCACTTACTTCAGGGAAATAAGTCAGAAATTTTCCTTATTTTGGGGCAAAATAGACAGAAATTCCCTTTGTTTTGGGGGAAAAGACAGAAATACCACTTATTTAGAGGCAAAAAAGCAGAAATTCCCCTTATTTTGGAGCAAAAATGAAGAAATTTCCCTTTTTTATGGCAAAAAGGTATGCATTCTTCTTATTTTCTGGCAAAAAGGCAGAAATACCCCGTATTTTGGAGCAAAATTGCAGAAATTCCCCTAATTGTGGGGCAAAAAGGCAGATATTCCCTATATGTTGGGGCAAAAAGACAGAAAATCTCCTTATTTTGGGGCAAAACTCAGAAATTCCACTTATTTTGAGGCAAAATTCCAGAAATTTCCCTTATTTTGGGGCAAAATTGCAGAAATTTCACTTATTTTGGGGCAAAATTGCAGAAATTTAACTTATTTCAGAAAAAAGAGAGAAATTTTTTTATTTTGAAGCAAAAAGGCAGAAATTTCTTATATTTTGGTACAAAATGGCAGAAATTTTTCTTATTTTAGGGAAAAAGGCAGAAATTTCCTATATTTTGGGGAAAAAATGCAGAAATTCCTTTTATTTTGAGGTAAAAAGCCTGAAATTCCCCTTATTTGGGGGCAAAAATGCAGAAATTTCCCTTATTTTGGGGCAAAATTGCAGAAATTTCACTTATTTCAGGGTAATAAGTCAGAAATTTTCCTAATTTTGGGGCAAAAAAGACAGAAATTCCTTTTGTTTTGGAAGAAAAAGACAGAAATTCCACTTATTTAGAGGCAAAAAAGCAGAAATTCCCCTTATTTTGGAGCAAAAATGAAGAAATTTCGCTTTTTTATGGCAAAAAGGTATGCATTCTCCTTATTTTCGGGCAAAAAGGCAGAAATTCTCCGTATTTTGGAGCAAAATTGCAGAAATTCCCCTAATTTTGGGGCAAAAAGGCAGAAATTCCCTATATGTTGGGGCAGAAAGACAGAAATTCTCCTTATTTTGGGGTAAAACTCATATATTCCACTTACTTTGGGGCAAAATTCCAGAAATTTTCCTTATTTTGGGGCAAAATTGCTGAAATTTCACTTACTTTGGTGCAAAATTGCAGAAATTTCACTTATTTCAAAAAAAAAGGAGAAATTTTTTATTTTGGGGCAAAAAGGCAGAAATTCCTAATATTTTGTGGCAAAAATGCAGAAATTCCTAATATTTTGTTGCAAAAATGCAGAAATTTCCCTTATTTTGAGGTAAAAAGGTTGAAATTCCCCTTATTTGGGGGCAGAAATGCAGAAATTTCCTTATTTTGGGGCAATTTTCAGAAATTTCACTTATTTCAGAGTAATAAGTCAGAAATTTTCTTTATTTTGGGGCAAAAAAACAGAAATTCCCTTTGCTTTGGGGGAAAAAAACAGAAATTCCACTTATTTAGAAGCAAAAAGGGAAAAGTTCCCCTTATTTTGAAGCAAAAATGAGAAATTTCCCTTTTTTATGGCAAAAGGTAGGCATTCTTTTTATTTTTGGAAAAAAGGCAGAAATTCTCCATATTTTGTGGCAAAAGGAAGAAATTCCCCTTACTTAGGTCAAAATTACAGAAATTTCACTAATTGTGGGGCAAAAAACAGAAATTCCCCTTATTTTGGGGCAAAATTGCAGAAATTACCATTATTATGGGGAAAAAATGCAGACATTTCTCTTATTTTAGGGCAAAATTGCAGAAATTTCACTAATTGTGGGGCAAAAAGGCAGAAATTCTCTTTATTTTGGGGCAAAACTCAGAAATTCCACTTATTTTGGGGCAAAATTCCAGAAATTTCTTTTATTTTGGGGCAGAATTGCAGAATTTCACTTATTTTGGGGCAAAATTGCGGAAATTTCACTTATTTCAGGGAAAAAAGGCAGAAATTTTCCTTATTTTGGGGCAAAACCGCAGACATTCATAATATTTTGTGCCAAAATTCAGAAATTCGCCTTATTTTGAGGTAAAAAGGCTGTAATTCCCCTTATTTGGGGGCAAAAATGCAGAAATTTCCCTTATTTTGGGGCAAAATTGCAGAAATTTTACTTATTTCAGAGTAATAAGTCAGAATTTTTCTTATTTTGGGGCAAAAAAGACAGAAATTCCCTTTGTTATGTGAGAAAAAGGCAGAAATTCCACTTATTTAGAGGCAAAAAAGCAGAAATTCCCCTTATTTTGGAGCAAAATTTCAGAAATTCCCCTAATTGTGGGGCAAAAAGGCAGAAATTCCCTATATGTTGAGACAAAATAACAGAAATTCTCCTTATTTTGGGGGCAAAACTCAGATTTCCACTCATTTTTTGGCAAAATTCCAGAAATTTTTTTTATTTTAGGGTAAAATTGCAGAAATTTCACTTATTTCAAAAAAAAGGAGAAATTTTCTTATTTTGGGGCAAAAAGGCAGAAATTCCTAATATTTTGTGGCAAAAATGCAGAAATTCCTAATATTTTGTTGCAAAAATGCAGAAATTTCCCTTATTTTGAGGTAAAAAGGTTGAAATTCCCCTTATTTGGGGGCAGAAATGCAGAAATTTCCTTATTTTGGGGCAATTTTCAGAAATTTCACTTATTTCAGAGTAATAAGTCAGAAATTTTCTTTATTATGGGGCAAAAAAAACCAGAAATTCCCTTTGTTTTGGGGGAAAAAAACAGAAATTCCACTTATTTAGAAGCAAAAAGGGAAAAGTTCCCCTTATTTTGAAGCAAAAATGAGAAATTTCCCTTTTTTATGGCAAAAGGTAGGCATTCTTTTTATTTTTGGAAAAAAGGCAGAAATTCTCCATATTTTGCGGCAAAAGGAAGAAATTCCCCTTACTTAGGTCAAAATTACAGAAATTTCACTAATTGTGGGGCAAAAAACAGAAATTCCCCTTATTTTGGGGCAAAATTGCAGAAATTACCATTATTATGGGGAAAAAATGCAGACATTTCTCTTATTTTAGGGCAAAATTGCAGAAATTTCACTAATTGTGGGGCAAAAAGGCAGAAATTCTCTTTATTTTGGGGCAAAACTCAGAAATTCCACTTATTTTGGGGCAAAATTCCAGAAATTTCTTTTATTTTGGGGCAGAATTGCAGAAATTTCACTTATTTTGGGGCAAAATTGCGGAAATTTCACTTATTTCAGGGAAAAAAGGCAGAAATTTTTCTTATTTTGGGGCAAAACCGCAGACATTCATAATACTTTGTGCCAAAATTCAGAAATTCGCCTTATTTTGATGTAAAAAGGCTGTAATTCCCCTTATTTGGGGGCAAAAATGCAGAAATTTCCCTTATTTTGGGGCAAAATTGCAGAAATTTCACTTATTTCAGAGTAATAAGTCAGAAATTTTTCTTATTTTGGGGCAAAAAAGACAGAAATTCCCTTTGTTTTGTGAGAAAAAGGCAGAAATTCCACTTATTTAGAGGCAAAAAAGCAGAAATTCCCCTTATTTTGGAGCAAAATTTCAGAAATTCCCCTAATTGTGGGGCAAAAAGGCAGAAATTCCCTATATGTTGAGACAAAATAACAGAAATTCTCCTTATTTTGGGGGCAAAACTCAGAAATTCCACTCATTTTTGGGCAAAATTCCAGAATTTTTTTTTATTTTGGGGTATAATTGCAGAAATTTCACTTATTTTGGGGCAAAATTGCAGAAATTTAACTTATTACAAAAAAAAGGAGAAATTTTCTTATTTTGGGGCAAAAAAGCAGAAATTTCCCATATTTTGGGGCAAAAATGCAGAAATTCCCCTTATTTTGACGTAAAAAAGCTGAAATTCCCCTTATTTGGGGGCAAAAAGGCAGAAATTTCCCTTATTTTGAGTCAAAATTGCTGAAATTTCACTTATTTCACGGTAATAAGTCAAAATTTTCCTTATTTTGGGGCAAAAAAGACAGGAATTCCTTTTGTTTGGGAAAAAAACAGAAATTTTACTTATTTAGAGGCAAAAGGCAGAAATTCCCCTTATTTTGGAGCAAAAATGAAGAAATTTCCCTTTTTTATGGCAAAAAGGTATGCATTCTTCTTATTTTCTGGCAAAAAGGCAGAAATACCCCGTATTTTGGAGCAAAATTGCAGAAATTCCCCTAATTGTGGGGCAAAAAGGCAGATATTCCCTATATGTTGGGGCAAAAAGACAGAAAATCTCCTTATTTTGGGGCAAAACTCAGAAATTCCACTTATTTTCAGGCAAAATTCCAGAAATTTCCCTTATTTTGGGGCAAAATTGCAGAAATTTCACTTATTTTGGGGCAAAATTGCAGAAATTTAACTTATTTCAGAAAAAAGGGAGAAATTTTTTTATTTTGAAGCAAAAAGGCAGAAATTTCTTATATTTTGGTACAAAATGGCAGAAATTTTTCTTATTTTAGGGAAAAAGGCAGAAATTTCCTATATTTTGGGGAAAAAATGCAGAAATTCCTTTTATTTTGAGGTAAAAAGCCTGAAATTCCCCTTATTTGGGGGCAAAAATGCAGAAATTTCACTTATTTTGGGGCAAAATTGCAGAAATTTCACTTATTTCAGGGTAATAAGTCAGAAATTTTCCTAATTTTGGGGCAAAAAAGACAGAAATTCCTTTTGTTTTGGGGGAAAAAGACAGAAATTCCACTTATTTAGAGGCAAAAAAGCAGAAATTCCCCTTATTTTTGAGCAAAAATGAAGAAATTTCGCTTTTTTATGGCAAAAAGGTATGCATTCTCCTTATTTTCGGGCAAAAAGGCAGAAATTCCCCGTATTTTGGAGCAAAATTGCAGAAATTCCCCTAATTTTGGGGCAAAAAGGCAGAAATTCCCTATATGTTGGGGCAGAAAGACAGAAATTCTCCTTATTTTGGGGTAAAACTCATATATTCCACTTACTTTGTGGCAAAATTCCAGAAATTTTCCTTATTTTGGGGCAAAATTGCAGAAATTTCACTTACTTTGGTGCAAAATTGCAGAAATTTCACTTATTTCAAAAATAGGAGAAATTTTCTTATTTTGGGGCAAAAAGGCAGAAATTCCTAATATTTTGTGGCAAAAATGCAGAAATTCCTAATATTTTGTTGCAAAAATGCAGAAATTTCCCTTATTTTGAGGTAAAAAGGTTGAAATTCCCCTTATTTGGGGGCAGAAATGCAGAAATTTCCTTATTTTGGGGCAATTTTCAGAAATTTCACTTATTTCAGAGTAATAAGTCAGAAATTTTCTTTATTTTGGGGCAAAAAAACAGAAATTCCCTTTGTTTTGGGGGAAAAAACAGAAATTCCACTTATTTAGAAGCAAAAAGGGAAAAGTTCCCCTTATTTTGAAGCAAAAATGAGAAATTTCCCTTTTTTATGGCAAAAGGTAGGCATTCTTTTTATTTTTGGAAAAAAGGCAGAAATTCTCCATATTTTGCGGCAAAAGGAAGAAATTCCCCTTACTTAGGTCAAAATTACAGAAATTTCACTAATTGTGGGGCAAAAAACAGAAATTCCCCTTATTTTGGGGCAAAATTGCAGAAATTACCATTATTATGGGGAAAAAATGCAGACATTTCTCTTATTTTAGGGCAAAATTGCAGAAATTTCACTAATTGTGGGGCAAAAAGGCAGAAATTCTCTTTATTTTGGGGCAAAACTCAGAAATTCCACTTATTTTGGGGCAAAATTCCAGAAATTTCTTTTATTTTGGGGCAGAATTGCAGAAATTTCACTTATTTTGGGGCAAAATTGCGGAAATTTCACTTATTTCAGGGAAAAAAGGCAGAAATTTTTCTTATTTTGGGGCAAAACTGCAGACATTCATAATACTTTGTGCCAAAATTCAGAAATTCGCCTTATTTTGATGTAAAAAGGCTGTAATTCCCCTTATTTGGGGGCAAAAATGCAGAAATTTCCTTTATTTTGGGGCAAAATTGCAGAAATTTCACTTATTTCAGAGTAATAAGTCAGAAATTTTTCTTATTTTGGGGCAAAAAAGACAGAAATTCCCTTTGTTTTGTGAGAAAAAGGCAGAAATTCCACTTATTTAGAGGCAAAAAAGCAGAAATTCCCCTTATTTTGGAGCAAAATTTCAGAAATTCCCCTAATTTTGGGGCAAAAAGGCAGAAATTCCCTATATGTTGAGACAAAATAACAGAAATTCTCCTTATTTTTGGGGCAAAACTCAGAAATTCCACTCATTTTTGGGCAAAATTCCAGAAATTTTTTTTATTTTGGGGTAAAATTGCAGAAATTTCACTTATTTTGGGGCAAAATTGCAGAAATTTAACTTATTACAAAAAAAAGGAGAAATTTTCTTATTTTGGGGCAAAAAAGCAGAAATTTCCCATATTTTGGGGCAAAAATGCAGAAATTCCCCTTATTTTGAGGTAAAAGAGCTGAAATTCCCCTTATTTGGGGGCAAAAAGGCAGAAATTTCCCTTATTTTGAGTCAAAATTGCTGAAATTTCACTTATTTCACGGTAATAAGTCAAAATTTTCCTTATTTTGGGGCAAAAAAGACAGGAATTCCTTTTGTTTGGGAAAAAAACAGAAATTTTACTTATTTAGAGGCAAAAGGCAGAAATTCCCCTTATTTTGGAGCAAAAATGAAGAAATTTCCCTTTTTTATGGCAAAAAGGTATGCATTCTTCTTATTTTCTGGCAAAAAGGCAGAAATACCCCGTATTTTGGAGCAAAATTGCAGAAATTCCCCTAATTGTGGGGCAAAAAGGCAGATATTCCCTATATGTTGGGGCAAAAAGACAGAAAATCTCCTTATTTTGGGGCAAAACTCAGAAATTCCACTTATTTTCAGGCAAAATTCCAGAAATTTCCCTTATTTTGGGGCAAAATTGCAGAAATTTCACTTATTTTGGGGCAAAATTGCAGAAATTTCACTTATTTCAGATAATAAGTCAGAAATTTTCCGTATTTTGAAGCAAAAAAGACAGAAATTTCCTTTGTTATGGGGGAAAAAGACAGAAATTCCACTTATTTAGAGGCAAAAAAGCAGAAATTTTCCTTATTTTGGAGCAAAAATGAAGAAATTTCGCTTTTTTATGGCAAAAAGGTATGCATTCTTCTTATTTTCGGGCAACAAGGCAGAAATTCCCCGTATTTTGGAGCAAAACTGCAGAAATTCCCCTAATTGTGGGGCAAAAAGGCAGAAATTCTCTATATGTTGGGGCATAAATACAGAAATTCTTATTGTTTTGGGTCAGAACTCAGAAATTAAACTTATTTTGGGGCAAAATTTCAGAAATTTCCCTAATTTTGGGGCAAAATTGCAGAAATTTTACTTATTTTGGGGCAAAATTGCAGCAATTTCACTTATTTCAGGGAAAATAGGCAGAAATTTTCCTCATTTTTGGGCAAAAAGGCAGAAATTCCTAATATTTTGTGGCAAAAATGCAGAAATTCCCCTTATTTTGAGGTAAAAAGGCTGAAATTCCCATTATTTGGTGGCAAAAAGGCAGAAATTTTCCTTATTTTGGGGCAAAATTGCAGAAATTTCACTTATTTTGGGGCAAAATTGCAGAAATTTCACTTATTTCAGGGAAAATAGGCAGAAATTTTTCTTATTTTGGGGCAAAAAGGCAGAAATTCCTAATATTTTGTGGAAAAATGCAGAAATTCCCCTTATTTTGAGGTAAAAAAAGCTGAAATTCCCCTTATTTGGGGGCAAAAAGGCAGAAATTTCCCTTATTTTGGGGCAAAATTGCAGAAATTTCACTTACTTCAGGGAAATAAGTCAGAAATTTTTTTTATTTTGGGGCAAAATAGACAGAAATTCCCTTTGTTTTGGGGGAAAAGACAGAAATACCACTTATTTAGAGGCAAAAAAGCAGAAATTCCCCTTATTTTGGAGCAAAAATGAAGAAATTTCCCTTTTTTATGGCAAAAAGGTATGCATTCTCCTTATTTTCTGGCAAAAAGGCAGAAATACCCCGTATTTTGGAGCAAAATTGCAGAAATTCCCATAATTGTGGGGCAAAAAGGCAGATATTCCCTATATGTTGGGGCAAAAAGACAGAAAATCTCCTTATTTTGGGGCAAAACTCAGAAATTCCACTTATTTTGAAGCAAAATTCCAGAAATTTCCCTTATTTTGGGGCAAAATTGCAGAAATTTCACTTATTTTGGGGCAAAATTGCAGAAATTTAACTTATTTCAGAAAAAAGGGAGAAATTTTTTTATTTTGAAGCAAAAAGGCAGAAATTTCTTATATTTTGGTACAAAATGGCAGAAATTTTTCTTATTTTAGGGAAAAAGGCAGAAATTTCCTATATTTTGGGGAAAAAATGCAGAAATTCCTTTTATTTTGAGGTAAAAAGCCTGAAATTCGCCTTATTTGGGGGCAAAAATGCAGAAATTTCCCTTATTTTGGGGCAAAATTGCAGAAATTTCACTTATTTCAGGGTAATAAGTCAGAAATTTTCTTTATTTTGGGGCAAAAAAGCCAGACATTCCTTTTGTTTTGGGGGAAAAAGACAGAAATTCCACTTATTTAGAGGCAAAAAAGCAGAAATTCCCCTTATTTTGGAGCAAAAATGAAGAAATTTCGCTTTTTTATGGCAAAAAGGTATGCATTCTCCTTATTTTCGGGCAAAAAGGCAGAAATTCTCCGTATTTTGGAGCAAAATTGCAGAAATTCCCCTAATTTTGGGGCAAAAAGGCAGAAATTCCCTATATGTTGGGGCAGAAAGACAGAAATTCTCCTTATTTTGGGGTAAAACTCATATATTCCACTTACTTTGGGGCAAAATTCCAGAAATTTTCCTTATTTTGGGGCAAAATTGCTGAAATTTCACTTACTTTGGTGCAAAATTGCAGAAATTTCACTTATTACAAAAAAAAAAGGAGAAATTTTTTATTTTGGGGCAAAAAGGCAGAAATTCCTAATATTTTGTGGCAAAAATGCAGAAATTCCTAATATTTTGTAGCAAAAATGCAGAAATTTCCCTTATTTTGAGGTAAAAAGGTTGAAATTCCCCTTATTTGGGGGCAGAAATGCAGAAATTTCCTTATTTTGGGGCAATTTTCAGAAATTTCACTTATTTCAGAGTAATAAGTCAGAAATTTTCTTTATTATGGGGCAAAAAAAACCAGAAATTCCCTTTGTTTTGGGGGAAAAAAACAGAAATTCCACTTATTTAGAAGCAAAAAGGGAAAAGTTCCCCTTATTTTGAAGCAAAAATGAGAAATTTCCCTTTTTTATGGCAAAAGGTAGGCATTCTTTTTATTTTTGGAAAAAAGGCAGAAATTCTCCATATTTTGCGGCAAAAGGAAGAAATTCCCCTTACTTAGGTCAAAATTACAGAAATTTCACTAATTGTGGGGCAAAAAACAGAAATTCCCCTTATTTTGGGGCAAAATTGCAGAAATTACCATTATTATGGGGAAAAAATGCAGACATTTCTCTTATTTTAGGGCAAAATTGCAGAAATTTCACTAATTGTGGGGCAAAAAGGCAGAAATTCTCTTTATTTTGGGGCAAAACTCAGAAATTCCACTTATTTTGGGGCAAAATTCCAGAAATTTCTTTTATTTTGGGGCAGAATTGCAGAAATTTCACTTATTTTGGGGCAAAATTGCGGAAATTTCACTTATTTCAGGGAAAAAAGGCAGAAATTTTTCTTATTTTGGGGCAAAACCGCAGACATTCATAATACTTTGTGCCAAAATTCAGAAATTCGCCTTATTTTGATGTAAAAAGGCTGTAATTCCCCTTATTTGGGGGCAAAAATGCAGAAATTTCCCTTATTTTGGGGCAAAATTGCAGAAATTTCACTTATTTCAGAGTAATAAGTCAGAAATTTTTCTTATTTTGGGGCAAAAAAGACAGAAATTCCCTTTGTTTTGTGAGAAAAAGGCAGAAATTCCACTTATTTAGAGGCAAAAAAGCAGAAATTCCCCTTATTTTGGAGCAAAATTTCAGAAATTCCCCTAATTGTGGGGCAAAAAGGCAGAAATTCCCTATATGTTGAGACAAAATAACAGAAATTCTCCTTATTTTGGGGGCAAAACTCAGAAATTCCACTCATTTTTGGGCAAAATTCCAGAATTTTTTTTTATTTTGGGGTAAAATTGCAGAAATTTCACTTATTTTGGGGCAAAATTGCAGAAATTTAACTTATTACAAAAAAAAGGAGAAATTTTCTTATTTTGGGGCAAAAAAGCAGAAATTTCCCATATTTTAGGGCAAAAATGCAGAAATTCCCCTTATTTTGACGTAAAAAAGCTGAAATTCCCCTTATTTGGGGGCAAAAAGGCAGAAATTTCCCTTATTTTGAGTCAAAATTGCTGAAATTTCACTTATTTCACGGTAATAAGTCAAAATTTTCCTTATTTTGGGGCAAAAAAGACAGGAATTCCTTTTGTTTGGGAAAAAAACAGAAATTTTACTTATTTAGAGGCAAAAGGCAGAAATTCCCCTTATTTTGGAGCAAAAATGAAGAAATTTCCCTTTTTTATGGCAAAAAGGTATGCATTCTTCTTATTTTCTGGCAAAAAGGCAGAAATACCCCGTATTTTGGAGCAAAATTGCAGAAATTCCCCTAATTGTGGGGCAAAAAGGCAGATATTCCCTATATGTTGGGGCAAAAAGACAGAAAATCTCCTTATTTTGGGGCAAAACTCAGAAATTCCACTTATTTTCAGGCAAAATTCCAGAAATTTCCCTTATTTTGGGGCAAAATTGCAGAAATTTCACTTATTTTGGGGCAAAATTGCAGAAATTTAACTTATTTCAGAAAAAAGGGAGAAATTTTTTTATTTTGAAGCAAAAAGGCAGAAATTTCTTATATTTTGGTACAAAATGGCAGAAATTTTTCTTATTTTAGGGAAAAAGGCAGAAATTTCCTATATTTTGGGGAAAAAATGCAGAAATTCCTTTTATTTTGAGGTAAAAAGCCTGAAATTCCCCTTATTTGGGGGCAAAAATGCAGAAATTTCACTTATTTTGGGGCAAAATTGCAGAAATTTCACTTATTTCAGGGTAATAAGTCAGAAATTTTCCTAATTTTGGGGCAAAAAAGACAGAAATTCCTTTTGTTTTGGGGGAAAAAGACAGAAATTCCACTTATTTAGAGGCAAAAAAGCAGAAATTCCCCTTATTTTTGAGCAAAAATGAAGAAATTTCGCTTTTTTATGGCAAAAAGGTATGCATTCTCCTTATTTTCGGGCAAAAAGGCAGAAATTCCCCGTATTTTGGAGCAAAATTGCAGAAATTCCCCTAATTTTGGGGCAAAAAGGCAGAAATTCCCTATATGTTGGGGCAGAAAGACAGAAATTCTCCTTATTTTGGGGTAAAACTCATATATTCCACTTACTTTGTGGCAAAATTCCAGAAATTTTCCTTATTTTGGGGCAAAATTGCAGAAATTTCACTTACTTTGGTGCAAAATTGCAGAAATTTCACTTATTTCAAAAAAAGGAGAAATTTTCTTATTTTGGGGCAAAAAGGCAGAAATTCCTAATATTTTGTGGCAAAAATGCAGAAATTCCTAATATTTTGTTGCAAAAATGCAGAAATTTCCCTTATTTTGAGGTAAAAAGGTTGAAATTCCCCTTATTTGGGGGCAGAAATGCAGAAATTTCCTTATTTTGGGGCAATTTTCAGAAATTTCACTTATTTCAGAGTAATAAGTCAGAAATTTTCTTTATTTTGGGGCAAAAAAACAGAAATTCCCTTTGTTTTGGGGGAAAAAACAGAAATTCCACTTATTTAGAAGCAAAAAGGGAAAAGTTCCCCTTATTTTGAAGCAAAAATGAGAAATTTCCCTTTTTTATGGCAAAAGGTAGGCATTCTTTTTATTTTTGGAAAAAAGGCAGAAATTCTCCATATTTTGCGGCAAAAGGAAGAAATTCCCCTTACTTAGGTCAAAATTACAGAAATTTCACTAATTGTGGGGCAAAAAACAGAAATTCCCCTTATTTTGGGGCAAAATTGCAGAAATTACCATTATTATGGGGAAAAAATGCAGACATTTCTCTTATTTTAGGGCAAAATTGCAGAAATTTCACTAATTGTGGGGCAAAAAGGCAGAAATTCTCTTTATTTTGGGGCAAAACTCAGAAATTCCACTTATTTTGGGGCAAAATTCCAGAAATTTCTTTTATTTTGGGGCAGAATTGCAGAAATTTCACTTATTTTGGGGCAAAATTGCGGAAATTTCACTTATTTCAGGGAAAAAAGGCAGAAATTTTTCTTATTTTGGGGCAAAACCGCAGACATTCATAATACTTTGTGCCAAAATTCAGAAATTCGCCTTATTTTGATGTAAAAAGGCTGTAATTCCCCTTATTTGGGGGCAAAAATGCAGAAATTTCCCTTATTTTGGGGCAAAATTGCAGAAATTTCACTTATTTCAGAGTAATAAGTCAGAAATTTTTCTTATTTTGGGGCAAAAAAGACAGAAATTCCCTTTGTTTTGTGAGAAAAAGGCAGAAATTCCACTTATTTAGAGGCAAAAAAGCAGAAATTCCCCTTATTTTGGAGCAAAATTTCAGAAATTCCCCGAATTGTGGGGCAAAAAGGCAGAAATTCCCTATATGTTGAGACAAAATAACAGAAATTCTCCTTATTTTGGGGACAAAACTCAGATTTCCACTCATTTTTGGGCAAAATTCCAGAAATTTTTTTTATTTTAGGGTAAATTGCAGAAATTTCACTTATTTTGGGGCAAAATTGCAGAAATTTAACTTATTACAAAAAAAAAGAGAAATTTTCTTATTTTGCGGCAAAAAAGCAGAAATTTCCCATATTTTGGGGCAAAAATGCAGAAATTCCCCTTATTTTGACGTAAAAAAGCTGAAATTCCCCTTATTTGGGGGCAAAAAGGCAGAAATTTCCCTTATTTTGAGTCAAAAGTGCTGAAATTTCACTTATTTCACGGTAATAAGTCAAAATTTTCCTTATTTTGGGGCAAAAAAGACAGGAATTCCTTTTGTTAGGGAAAAAACAGAAATTTTACTTATTTAGAGGCAAAAGGCAGAAATTCCCCTTATTTTGGAGCAAAAATGAAGAAATTTCCCTTTTTTATGGCAAAAAGGTATGCATTCTTCTTATTTTCTGGCAAAAAGGCAGAAATACCCCGTATTTTGGAGCAAAATTGCAGAAATTCCCCTAATTGTGGGGCAAAAAGGCAGATATTCCCTATATGTTGGGGCAAAAAGACAGAAAATATCCTTATTTTGGGGCAAAACTCAGAAATTCCACTTATTTTGAGGCAAAATTCCAGAAATTTCCCTTATTTTGGGGCAAAATTGCAGAAATTTCACTTATTTTGGGGCAAAATTGCAGAAATTTAACTTATTTCAGAGTAATAAGTCAGAAATTTTCCGTATTTTGAAGCAAAAAAGACAGAAATTTCCTTTGTTTTGGGGGAAAAAGACAGAAATTCCACTTATTTAGAGGCAAAAAAGCAGAAATTTTCCTTATTTTGGAGCAAAAATGAAGAAATTTCACTTTTTTATGGCAAAAAGGTATGCATTCTTCTTATTTTCGGGCAACAAGGCAGAAATTCCCTGTATTTTGGAGCAAAACTGCAGAAATTCCCCTAATTGTGGGGCAAAAAGGCAGAAATTCCCTATATGTTGGGGCATAAAGACAGAAATTCTTCTTGTTTTGGGTCAGAACTCAGAAATTAAACTTATTTTGGGGCAAAATTCCAGAAATTTCCCTTATTTTGGGGCAAAATTGATGAAATTTCACTTATTTTGGGGCAAAATTGCAGCAATTTCACTTATTTCAGGGAAAATAGGCAGAAATTTTCCTCATTTTTGGGCAAAAAGGCAGAAATTCCTAATATTTTGTGGCAAAAATGCAGAAATTCCCCTTATTTTGAGGTAAAAGGCTGAAATTCCCATTATTTGGTGGCAAAAAGGCAGAAATTTTCCTTATTTTGGGGCAAAATTGCAGAAATTTCACTTATTTTGGGGCAAAATTGCAGAAATTTCACTTATTTCAGGGAAAATAGGCAAAAATTTTTCTTATTTTGGGGCAAAAAAACAGAAATTCCTAATATTTTGTGGAAAAATGCAGAAATTTCCCTTATTTTGAGGTAAAAAAAGCTGAAATTCCCCTTATTTGGGGGCAAAAAGGCAGAAATTTCCCTTATTTTGGGGCAAAATTGCAGAAATTTCACTTACTTCAGGGAAATAAGTCAGAAATTTTCCTTATTTTGGGGCAAAATAGACAGAAATTCCCTTTGTTTTGGGGAAAAAGACAGAAATACCACTTATTTAGAGGCAAAAAAGCAGAAATTCCCCTTATTTTGGAGCAAAAATGAAGAAATTTCCCTTTTTTATGGCAAAAAGGTATGCATTCTTCTTATTTTCTGGCAAAAAGGCAGAAATACCCCGTATTTTGGAGCCAAATTGCAGAAATTCACCTAATTGTGGGGCAAAAAGGCAGATATTCCCTATATGTTGGGGCAAAAAGACAGAAAATCTCCTTATTTTGGGGCAAAACTCAGAAATTCCACTTATTTTGAGGCAAAATTCCAGAAATTTCCCTTATTTTGGGGCAAAATTGCAGAAATTTCACTTATTTTGGGGCAAAATTGCAGAAATTTAACTTATTTCAGAAAAAAGAGAGAAATTTTTTTATTTTGAAGCAAAAAGGCAGAAATTTCTTATATTTTGGTACAAAATGGCAGAAATTTTTCTTATTTTAGGGAAAAAGGCAGAAATTTCCTATATTTTGGGGAAAAAATGCAGAAATTCCTTTTATTTTGAGGTAAAAAGCCTGAAATTCCCCTTATTTGGGGGCAAAAATGCAGAAATTTCCCTTATTTTGGGCAAAATTGCAGAAATTTCACTTATTTCAGGGTAATAAGTCAGAAATTTTCCTAATTTTGGGGCAAAAAAGACAGAAATTCCTTTTGTTTTGGAAGAAAAAGACAGAAATTCCACTTATTTAGAGGCAAAAAAGCAGAAATTCCCCTTATTTTGGAGCAAAAATGAAGAAATTTCGCTTTTTTATGGCAAAAAGGTATGCATTCTCCTTATTTTCGGGCAAAAAGGCAGAAATTCTCCGTATTTTGGAGCAAAATTGCAGAAATTCCCCTAATTTTGGGGCAAAAAGGCAGAAATTCCCTATATGTTGGGGCAGAAAGACAGAAATTCTCCTTATTTTGGGGTAAAACTCATATATTCCACTTACTTTGGGGCAAAATTCCAGAAATTTTCCTTATTTTGGGGCAAAATTGCTGAAATTTCACTTACTTTGGTGCAAAATTGCAGAAATTTCACTTATTTCAAAAAAAAAGGAGAAATTTTTTATTTTGGGGCAAAAAGGCAGAAATTCCTAATATTTTGTGGCAAAAATGCAGAAATTCCTAATATTTTGTTGCAAAAATGCAGAAATTTCCCTTATTTTGAGGTAAAAAGGTTGAAATTCCCCTTATTTGGGGGCAGAAATGCAGAAATTTCCTTATTTTGGGGCAATTTTCAGAAATTTCACTTATTTCAGAGTAATAAGTCAGAAATTTTCTTTATTTTGGGGCAAAAAAACAGAAATTCCCTTTGCTTTGGGGGAAAAAAACAGAAATTCCACTTATTTAGAAGCAAAAAGGGAAAAGTTCCCCTTATTTTGAAGCAAAAATGAGAAATTTCCCTTTTTTATGGCAAAAGGTAGGCATTCTTTTTATTTTTGGAAAAAAGGCAGAAATTCTCCATATTTTGTGGCAAAAGGAAGAAATTCCCCTTACTTAGGTCAAAATTACAGAAATTTCACTAATTGTGGGGCAAAAAACAGAAATTCCCCTTATTTTGGGGCAAAATTGCAGAAATTACCATTATTATGGGGAAAAAATGCAGACATTTCTCTTATTTTAGGGCAAAATTGCAGAAATTTCACTAATTGTGGGGCAAAAAGGCAGAAATTCTCTTTATTTTGGGGCAAAACTCAGAAATTCCACTTATTTTGGGGCAAAATTCCAGAAATTTCTTTTATTTTGGGGCAGAATTGCAGAAATTTCACTTATTTTGGGGCAAAATTGCGGAAATTTCACTTATTTCAGGGAAAAAAGGCAGAAATTTTCCTTATTTTGGGGCAAAACCGCAGACATTCATAATATTTTGTGCCAAAATTCAGAAATTCGCCTTATTTTGAGGTAAAAAGGCTGTAATTCCCCTTATTTGGGGGCAAAAATGCAGAAATTTCCCTTATTTTGGGGCAAAATTGCAGAAATTTTACTTATTTCAGAGTAATAAGTCAGAATTTTTCTTATTTTGGGGCAAAAAAGACAGAAATTCCCTTTGTTTTGTGAGAAAAAGGCAGAAATTCCACTTATTTAGAGGCAAAAAAGCAGAAATTCCCCTTATTTTGGAGCAAAATTTCAGAAATTCCCCTAATTGTGGGGCAAAAAGGCAGAAATTCCCTATATGTTGAGACAAAATAACAGAAATTCTCCTTATTTTGGGGGCAAAACTCAGATTTCCACTCATTTTTTGGCAAAATTCCAGAAATTTTTTTTATTTTAGGGTAAAATTGCAGAAATTTCACTTATTTCAAAAAAAAGGAGAAATTTTCTTATTTTGGGGCAAAAAGGCAGAAATTCCTAATATTTTGTGGCAAAAATGCAGAAATTCCTAATATTTTGTTGCAAAAATGCAGAAATTTCCCTTATTTTGAGGTAAAAAGGTTGAAATTCCCCTTATTTGGGGGCAGAAATGCAGAAATTTCCTTATTTTGGGGCAATTTTCAGAAATTTCACTTATTTCAGAGTAATAAGTCAGAAATTTTCTTTATTATGGGGCAAAAAAAACCAGAAATTCCCTTTGTTTTGGGGGAAAAAAACAGAAATTCCACTTATTTAGAAGCAAAAAGGGAAAAGTTCCCCTTATTTTGAAGCAAAAATGAGAAATTTCCCTTTTTTATGGCAAAAGGTAGGCATTCTTTTTATTTTTGGAAAAAAGGCAGAAATTCTCCATATTTTGCGGCAAAAGGAAGAAATTCCCCTTACTTAGGTCAAAATTACAGAAATTTCACTAATTGTGGGGCAAAAAACAGAAATTCCCCTTATTTTGGGGCAAAATTGCAGAAATTACCATTATTATGGGGAAAAAATGCAGACATTTCTCTTATTTTAGGGCAAAATTGCAGAAATTTCACTAATTGTGGGGCAAAAAGGCAGAAATTCTCTTTATTTTGGGGCAAAACTCAGAAATTCCACTTATTTTGGGGCAAAATTCCAGAAATTTCTTTTATTTTGGGGCAGAATTGCAGAAATTTCACTTATTTTGGGGCAAAATTGCGGAAATTTCACTTATTTCAGGGAAAAAAGGCAGAAATTTTTCTTATTTTGGGGCAAAACCGCAGACATTCATAATACTTTGTGCCAAAATTCAGAAATTCGCCTTATTTTGATGTAAAAAGGCTGTAATTCCCCTTATTTGGGGGCAAAAATGCAGAAATTTCCCTTATTTTGGGGCAAAATTGCAGAAATTTCACTTATTTCAGAGTAATAAGTCAGAAATTTTTCTTATTTTGGGGCAAAAAAGACAGAAATTCCCTTTGTTTTGTGAGAAAAAGGCAGAAATTCCACTTATTTAGAGGCAAAAAAGCAGAAATTCCCCTTATTTTGGAGCAAAATTTCAGAAATTCCCCTAATTGTGGGGCAAAAAGGCAGAAATTCCCTATATGTTGAGACAAAATAACAGAAATTCTCCTTATTTTGGGGGCAAAACTCAGAAATTCCACTCATTTTTGGGCAAAATTCCAGAATTTTTTTTTATTTTGGGGTATAATTGCAGAAATTTCACTTATTTTGGGGCAAAATTGCAGAAATTTAACTTATTACAAAAAAAAGGAGAAATTTTCTTATTTTGGGGCAAAAAAGCAGAAATTTCCCATATTTTGGGGCAAAAATGCAGAAATTCCCCTTATTTTGACGTAAAAAAGCTGAAATTCCCCTTATTTGGGGGCAAAAAGGCAGAAATTTCCCTTATTTTGAGTCAAAATTGCTGAAATTTCACTTATTTCACGGTAATAAGTCAAAATTTTCCTTATTTTGGGGCAAAAAAGACAGGAATTCCTTTTGTTTGGGAAAAAAACAGAAATTTTACTTATTTAGAGGCAAAAGGCAGAAATTCCCCTTATTTTGGAGCAAAAATGAAGAAATTTCCCTTTTTTATGGCAAAAAGGTATGCATTCTTCTTATTTTCTGGCAAAAAGGCAGAAATACCCCGTATTTTGGAGCAAAATTGCAGAAATTCCCCTAATTGTGGGGCAAAAAGGCAGATATTCCCTATATGTTGGGGCAAAAAGACAGAAAATCTCCTTATTTTGGGGCAAAACTCAGAAATTCCACTTATTTTCAGGCAAAATTCCAGAAATTTCCCTTATTTTGGGGCAAAATTGCAGAAATTTCACTTATTTTGGGGCAAAATTGCAGAAATTTAACTTATTTCAGAAAAAAGGGAGAAATTTTTTTATTTTGAAGCAAAAAGGCAGAAATTTCTTATATTTTGGTACAAAATGGCAGAAATTTTTCTTATTTTAGGGAAAAAGGCAGAAATTTCCTATATTTTGGGGAAAAAATGCAGAAATTCCTTTTATTTTGAGGTAAAAAGCCTGAAATTCCCCTTATTTGGGGGCAAAAATGCAGAAATTTCACTTATTTTGGGGCAAATTTGCAGAAATTTCACTTATTTCAGGGTAATAAGTCAGAAATTTTCCTAATTTTGGGGCAAAAAAGACAGAAATTCCTTTTGTTTTGGGGGAAAAAGACAGAAATTCCACTTATTTAGAGGCAAAAAAGCAGAAATTCCCCTTATTTTTGAGCAAAAATGAAGAAATTTCGCTTTTTTATGGCAAAAAGGTATGCATTCTCCTTATTTTCGGGCAAAAAGGCAGAAATTCCCCGTATTTTGGAGCAAAATTGCAGAAATTCCCCTAATTTTGGGGCAAAAAGGCAGAAATTCCCTATATGTTGGGGCAGAAAGACAGAAATTCTCCTTATTTTGGGGTAAAACTCATATATTCCACTTACTTTGTGGCAAAATTCCAGAAATTTTCCTTATTTTGGGGCAAAATTGCAGAAATTTCACTTACTTTGGTGCAAAATTGCAGAAATTTCACTTATTTCAAAAAAAGGAGAAATTTTCTTATTTTGGGGCAAAAAGGCAGAAATTCCTAATATTTTGTGGCAAAAATGCAGAAATTCCTAATATTTTGTTGCAAAAATGCAGAAATTTCCCTTATTTTGAGGTAAAAAGGTTGAAATTCCCCTTATTTGGGGGCAGAAATGCAGAAATTTCCTTATTTTGGGGCAATTTTCAGAAATTTCACTTATTTCAGAGTAATAAGTCAGAAATTTTCTTTATTTTGGGGCAAAAAAACAGAAATTCCCTTTGTTTTGGGGGAAAAAACAGAAATTCCACTTATTTAGAAGCAAAAAGGGAAAAGTTCCCCTTATTTTGAAGCAAAAATGAGAAATTTCCCTTTTTTATGGCAAAAGGTAGGCATTCTTTTTATTTTTGGAAAAAAGGCAGAAATTCTCCATATTTTGCGGCAAAAGGAAGAAATTCCCCTTACTTAGGTCAAAATTACAGAAATTTCACTAATTGTGGGGCAAAAAACAGAAATTCCCCTTATTTTGGGGCAAAATTGCAGAAATTACCATTATTATGGGGAAAAAATGCAGACATTTCTCTTATTTTAGGGCAAAATTGCAGAAATTTCACTAATTGTGGGGCAAAAAGGCAGAAATTCTCTTTATTTTGGGGCAAAACTCAGAAATTCCACTTATTTTGGGGCAAAATTCCAGAAATTTCTTTTATTTTGGGGCAGAATTGCAGAAATTTCACTTATTTTGGGGCAAAATTGCGGAAATTTCACTTATTTCAGGGAAAAAAGGCAGAAATTTTTCTTATTTTGGGGCAAAACCGCAGACATTCATAATACTTTGTGCCAAAATTCAGAAATTCGCCTTATTTTGATGTAAAAAGGCTGTAATTCCCCTTATTTGGGGGCAAAAATGCAGAAATTTCCCTTATTTTGGGGCAAAATTGCAGAAATTTCACTTATTTCAGAGTAATAAGTCAGAAATTTTTCTTATTTTGGGGCAAAAAAGACAGAAATTCCCTTTGTTTTGTGAGAAAAAGGCAGAAATTCCACTTATTTAGAGGCAAAAAAGCAGAAATTCCCCTTATTTTGGAGCAAAATTTCAGAAATTCCCCTAATTGTGGGGCAAAAAGGCAGAAATTCCCTATATGTTGAGACAAAATAACAGAAATTCTCCTTATTTTGGGGGCAAAACTCAGAAATTCCACTCATTTTTGGGCAAAATTCCAGAATTTTTTTTTATTTTGGGGTAAAATTGCAGAAATTTCACTTATTTTGGGGCAAAATTGCAGAAATTTAACTTATTACAAAAAAAAGGAGAAATTTTCTTATTTTGGGGCAAAAAAGCAGAAATTTCCCATATTTTAGGGCAAAAATGCAGAAATTCCCCTTATTTTGACGTAAAAAAGCTGAAATTCCCCTTATTTGGGGGCAAAAAGGCAGAAATTTCCCTTATTTTGAGTCAAAATTGCTGAAATTTCACTTATTTCACGGTAATAAGTCAAAATTTTCCTTATTTTGGGGCAAAAAAGACAGGAATTCCTTTTGTTTGGGAAAAAAACAGAAATTTTACTTATTTAGAGGCAAAAGGCAGAAATTCCCCTTATTTTGGAGCAAAAATGAAGAAATTTCCCTTTTTTATGGCAAAAAGGTATGCATTCTTCTTATTTTCTGGCAAAAAGGCAGAAATACCCCGTATTTTGGAGCAAAATTGCAGAAATTCCCCTAATTGTGGGGCAAAAAGGCAGATATTCCCTATATGTTGGGGCAAAAAGACAGAAAATCTCCTTATTTTGGGGCAAAACTCAGAAATTCCACTTATTTTCAGGCAAAATTCCAGAAATTTCCCTTATTTTGGGGCAAAATTGCAGAAATTTCACTTATTTTGGGGCAAAATTGCAGAAATTTAACTTATTTCAGAAAAAAGGGAGAAATTTTTTTATTTTGAAGCAAAAAGGCAGAAATTTCTTATATTTTGGTACAAAATGGCAGAAATTTTTCTTATTTTAGGGAAAAAGGCAGAAATTTCCTATATTTTGGGGAAAAAATGCAGAAATTCCTTTTATTTTGAGGTAAAAAGCCTGAAATTCCCCTTATTTGGGGGCAAAAATGCAGAAATTTCACTTATTTTGGGGCAAAATTGCAGAAATTTCACTTATTTCAGGGTAATAAGTCAGAAATTTTCCTAATTTTGGGGCAAAAAAGACAGAAATTCCTTTTGTTTTGGGGGAAAAAGACAGAAATTCCACTTATTTAGAGGCAAAAAAGCAGAAATTCCCCTTATTTTTGAGCAAAAATGAAGAAATTTCGCTTTTTTATGGCAAAAGGTATGCATTCTCCTTATTTTCGGGCAAAAAGGCAGAAATTCCCCGTATTTTGGAGCAAAATTGCAGAAATTCCCCTAATTTTGGGGCAAAAAGGCAGAAATTCCCTATATGTTGGGGCAGAAAGACAGAAATTCTCCTTATTTTGGGGTAAAACTCATATATTCCACTTACTTTGTGGCAAAATTCCAGAAATTTTCCTTATTTTGGGGCAAAATTGCAGAAATTTCACTTACTTTGGTGCAAAATTGCAGAAATTTCACTTATTTCAAAAAAAGGAGAAATTTTCTTATTTTGGGGCAAAAAGGCAGAAATTCCTAATATTTTGTGGCAAAAATGCAGAAATTCCTAATATTTTGTTGCAAAAATGCAGAAATTTCCCTTATTTTGAGGTAAAAAGGTTGAAATTCCCCTTATTTGGGGGCAGAAATGCAGAAATTTCCTTATTTTGGGGCAATTTTCAGAAATTTCACTTATTTCAGAGTAATAAGTCAGAAATTTTCTTTATTTTGGGGCAAAAAAACAGAAATTCCCTTTGTTTTGGGGGAAAAAACAGAAATTCCACTTATTTAGAAGCAAAAAGGGAAAAGTTCCCCTTATTTTGAAGCAAAAATGAGAAATTTCCCTTTTTTATGGCAAAAGGTAGGCATTCTTTTTATTTTTGGAAAAAAGGCAGAAATTCTCCATATTTTGCGGCAAAAGGAAGAAATTCCCCTTACTTAGGTCAAAATTACAGAAATTTCACTAATTGTGGGGCAAAAAACAGAAATTCCCCTTATTTTGGGGCAAAATTGCAGAAATTACCATTATTATGGGGAAAAAATGCAGACATTTCTCTTATTTTAGGGCAAAATTGCAGAAATTTCACTAATTGTGGGGCAAAAAGGCAGAAATTCTCTTTATTTTGGGGCAAAACTCAGAAATTCCACTTATTTTGGGGCAAAATTCCAGAAATTTCTTTTATTTTGGGGCAGAATTGCAGAAATTTCACTTATTTTGGGGCAAAATTGCGGAAATTTCACTTATTTCAGGGAAAAAAGGCAGAAATTTTTCTTATTTTGGGGCAAAACCGCAGACATTCATAATACTTTGTGCCAAAATTCAGAAATTCGCCTTATTTTGATGTAAAAAGGCTGTAATTCCCCTTATTTGGGGGCAAAAATGCAGAAATTTCCCTTATTTTGGGGCAAAATTGCAGAAATTTCACTTATTTCAGAGTAATAAGTCAGAAATTTTTCTTATTTTGGGGCAAAAAAGACAGAAATTCCCTTTGTTTTGTGAGAAAAAGGCAGAAATTCCACTTATTTAGAGGCAAAAAAGCAGAAATTCCCCTTATTTTGGAGCAAAATTTCAGAAATTCCCCTAATTGTGGGGCAAAAAGGCAGAAATTCCCTATATGTTGAGACAAAATAACAGAAATTCTCCTTATTTTGGGGGCAAAACTCAGAAATTCCACTCATTTTTGGGCAAAATTCCAGAAATTTTTTTTATTTTGGGGTAAAATTGCAGAAATTTCACTTATTTTGGGGCAAAATTGCAGAAATTTAACTTATTACAAAAAAAAGGAGAAATTTTCTTATTTTGGGGCAAAAAAGCAGAAATTTCCCATATTTTGGGGCAAAAATGCAGAAATTCCCCTTATTTTGAGGTAAAAGAGCTGAAATTCCCCTTATTTGGGGGCAAAAAGGCAGAAATTTCCCTTATTTTGAGTCAAAATTGCTGAAATTTCACTTATTTCACGGTAATAAGTCAAAATTTTCCTTATTTTGGGGCAAAAAAGACAGGAATTCCTTTTGTTTGGGAAAAAAACAGAAATTTTACTTATTTAGAGGCAAAAGGCAGAAATTCCCCTTATTTTGGAGCAAAAATGAAGAAATTTCCCTTTTTTATGGCAAAAAGATATGCATTCTTCTTATTTTCTGGCAAAAAGGCAGAAATACCCCGTATTTTGGAGCAAAATTGCAGAAATTCCCCTAATTGTGGGGCAAAAAGGCAGATATTCCCTATATGTTGGGGCAAAAAGACAGAAAATCTCCTTATTTTGGGGCAAAACTCAGAAATTCCACTTATTTTGAGGCAAAATTCCAGAAATTTCCCTTATTTTGGGGCAAAATTGCAGAAATTTCACTTATTTTGGGGCAAAATTGCAGAAATTTCACTTATTTCAGATAATAAGTCAGAAATTTTCCGTATTTTGAAGCAAAAAAGACAGAAATTTCCTTTGTTATGGGGGAAAAAGACAGAAATTCTACTTATTTAGAGGCAAAAAAGCAGAAATTTTCCTTATTTTGGAGCAAAAATGAAGAAATTTCGCTTTTTTATGGCAAAAAGGTATGCATTCTTCTTATTTTCGGGCAACAAGGCAGAAATTCCCCGTATTTTGGAGCAAAACTGCAGAAATTCCCCTAATTGTGGGGCAAAAAGGCAGAAATTCTCTATATGTTGGGGCATAAATACAGAAATTCTTATTGTTTTGGGTCAGAACTCAGAAATTAAACTTATTTTGGGGCAAAATTTCAGAAATTTCCCTTATTTTGGGGCAAAATTGCAGAAATTTCACTTATTTTGGGGCAAAATTGCAGCAATTTCACTTATTTCAGGGAAAATAGGCAGAAATTTTCCTCATTTTTGGGCAAAAAGGCAGAAATTCCTAATATTTTGTGGCAAAAATGCAGAAATTCCCCTTATTTTGAGGTAAAAAGGCTGAAATTCCCATTATTTGGTGGCAAAAAGGCAGAAATTTTCCTTATTTTGGGGCAAAATTGCAGAAATTTCACTTATTTTGGGGCAAAATTGCAGAAATTTCACTTATTTCAGGGAAAATAGGCAGAAATTTTTCTTATTTTGGGGCAAAAAGGCAGAAATTCCTAATATTTTGTGGAAAAATGCAGAAATTCCCCTTATTTTGAGGTAAAAAAAGCTGAAATTCCCCTTATTTGGGGGCAAAAAGGCAGAAATTTCCCTTATTTTGGGGCAAAATTGCAGAAATTTCACTTACTTCAGGGAAATAAGTCAGAAATTTTTTTTATTTTGGGGCAAAATAGACAGAAATTCCCTTTGTTTTGGGGGAAAAGACAGAAATACCACTTATTTAGAGGCAAAAAAGCAGAAATTCCCCTTATTTTGGAGCAAAAATGAAGAAATTTCCCTTTTTTATGGCAAAAAGGTATGCATTCTCCTTATTTTCTGGCAAAAAGGCAGAAATACCCCGTATTTTGGAGCAAAATTGCAGAAATTCCCATAATTGTGGGGCAAAAAGGCAGATATTCCCTATATGTTGGGGCAAAAAGACAGAAAATCTCCTTATTTTGGGGCAAAACTCAGAAATTCCACTTATTTTGAAGCAAAATTCCAGAAATTTCCCTTATTTTGGGGCAAAATTGCAGAAATTTCACTTATTTTGGGGCAAAATTGCAGAAATTTAACTTATTTCAGAAAAAAGGGAGAAATTTTTTTATTTTGAAGCAAAAAGGCAGAAATTTCTTATATTTTGGTACAAAATGGCAGAAATTTTTCTTATTTTAGGGAAAAAGGCAGAAATTTCCTATATTTTGGGGAAAAAATGCAGAAATTCCTTTTATTTTGAGGTAAAAAGCCTGAAATTCGCCTTATTTGGGGGCAAAAATGCAGAAATTTCCCTTATTTTGGGGCAAAATTGCAGAAATTTCACTTATTTCAGGGTAATAAGTCAGAAATTTTCTTTATTTTGGGGCAAAAAGCCAGACATTCCTTTTGTTTTGGGGGAAAAAGACAGAAATTCCACTTATTTAGAGGCAAAAAAGCAGAAATTCCCCTTATTTTGGAGCAAAAATGAAGAAATTTCGCTTTTTTATGGCAAAAAGGTATGCATTCTCCTTATTTTCGGGCAAAAAGGCAGAAATTCTCCGTATTTTGGAGCAAAATTGCAGAAATTCCCCTAATTTTGGGGCAAAAAGGCAGAAATTCCCTATATGTTGGGGCAGAAAGACAGAAATTCTCCTTATTTTGGGGTAAAACTCATATATTCCACTTACTTTGGGGCAAAATTCCAGAAATTTTTTTTATTTTGGGGCAAAATTGCTGAAATTTCACTTACTTTGGTGCAAAATTGCAGAAATTTCACTTATTACAAAAAAAAAAGGAGAAATTTTTTATTTTGGGGCAAAAAGGCAGAAATTCCTAATATTTTGTGGCAAAAATGCAGAAATTCCTAATATTTTGTTGCAAAAATGCAGAAATTTCCCTTATTTTGAGGTAAAAAGGTTGAAATTCCCCTTATTTGGGGGCAGAAATGCAGAAATTTCCTTATTTTGGGGCAATTTTCAGAAATTTCACTTATTTCAGAGTAATAAGTCAGAAATTTTCTTTATTTTGGGGCAAAAAAACAGAAATTCCCTTTGCTTTGGGGGAAAAAAACAGAAATTCCACTTATTTAGAAGCAAAAAGGGAAAAGTTCCCCTTATTTTGAAGCAAAAATGAGAAATTTCCCTTTTTTATGGCAAAAGGTAGGCATTCTTTTTATTTTTGGAAAAAAGGCAGAAATTCTCCATATTTTGTGGCAAAAGGAAGAAATTCCCCTTACTTAGGTCAAAATTACAGAAATTTCACTAATTGTGGGGCAAAAAACAGAAATTCCCCTTATTTTGGGGCAAAATTGCAGAAATTACCATTATTATGGGGAAAAAATGCAGACATTTCTCTTATTTTAGGGCAAAATTGCAGAAATTTCACTAATTGTGGGGCAAAAAGGCAGAAATTCTCTTTATTTTGGGGCAAAACTCAGAAATTCCACTTATTTTGGGGCAAAATTCCAGAAATTTCTTTTATTTTGGGGCAGAATTGCAGAAATTTCACTTATTTTGGGGCAAAATTGCGGAAATTTCACTTATTTCAGGGAAAAAAGGCAGAAATTTTCCTTATTTTGGGGCAAAACCGCAGACATTCATAATATTTTGTGCCAAAATTCAGAAATTCGCCTTATTTTGAGGTAAAAAGGCTGTAATTCCCCTTATTTGGGGGCAAAAATGCAGAAATTTCCCTTATTTTGGGGCAAAATTGCAGAAATTTTACTTATTTCAGAGTAATAAGTCAGAATTTTTCTTATTTTGGGGCAAAAAAGACAGAAATTCCCTTAGTTTTGTGAGAAAAAGGCAAAAATTACACTTATTTAGAGGCAAAAAAGCAGAAATTCCCCTTATTTTGGAGCAAAATTTCAGAAATTCCCCTAATTGTGGGGCAAAAAGGCAGAAATTCCCTATATGTTGAGACAAAATAACAGAAATTCTCCTTATTTTGGGGGCAAAACTCAGATTTCCACTCATTTTTGGGCAAAATTCCAGAAATTTTTTTTATTTTAGGGTAAAATTGCAGAAATTTCACTTATTTCAAAAATAGGAGAAATTTTCTTATTTTGGGGCAAAAAGGCAGAAATTCCTAATATTTTGTGGCAAAAATGCAGAAATTCCTAATATTTTGTTGCAAAAATGCAGAAATTTCCCTTATTTTGAGGTAAAAAGGTTGAAATTCCCCTTATTTGGGGGCAGAAATGCAGAAATTTCCTTATTTTGGGGCAATTTTCAGAAATTTCACTTATTTCAGAGTAATAAGTCAGAAATTTTCTTTATTATGGGGCAAAAAAACCAGAAATTCCCTTTGTTTTGGGGGAAAAAAACAGAAATTCCACTTATTTAGAAGCAAAAAGGGAAAAGTTCCCCTTATTTTGAAGCAAAAATGAGAAATTTCCCTTTTTTATGGCAAAAGGTAGGCATTCTTTTTATTTTTGGAAAAAAGGCAGAAATTCTCCATATTTTGCGGCAAAAGGAAGAAATTCCCCTTACTTAGGTCAAAATTACAGAAATTTCACTAATTGTGGGGCAAAAAACAGAAATTCCCCTTATTTTGGGGCAAAATTGCAGAAATTACCATTATTATGGGGAAAAAATGCAGACATTTCTCTTATTTTAGGGCAAAATTGCAGAAATTTCACTAATTGTGGGGCAAAAAGGCAGAAATTCTCTTTATTTTGGGGCAAAACTCAGAAATTCCACTTATTTTGGGGCAAAATTCCAGAAATTTCTTTTATTTTGGGGCAGAATTGCAGAAATTTCACTTATTTTGGGGCAAAATTGCGGAAATTTCGCTTATTTCAGGGAAAAAAGGCAGAAATTTTTCTTATTTTGGGGCAAAACCGCAGACATTCATAATACTTTGTGCCAAAATTCAGAAATTTGCCTTATTTTGATGTAAAAAGGCTGTAATTCCCCTTATTTGGGGGCAAAAATGCAGAAATTTCCCTTATTTTGGGGCAAAATTGCAGAAATTTCACTTATTTCAGAGTAATAAGTCAGAAATTTTTCTTATTTTGGGGCAAAGAAGACAGAAATTCCCTTTGTTTTGTGAGAAAAAGGCAGAAATTCCACTTATTTAGAGGCAAAAAAGCAGAAATTCCCCTTATTTTGGAGCAAAATTTCAGAAATTCCCCTAATTGTGGGGCAAAAAGGCAGAAATTCCCTATATGTTGAGACAAAATAACAGAAATTCTCCTTATTTTGGGGGCAAAACTCAGAAATTCCACTCATTTTTGGGCAAAATTCCAGAATTTTTTTTTATTTTGGGGTAAAATTGCAGAAATTTCACTTATTTTGGGGCAAAATTGCAGAAATTTAACTTATTACAAAAAAAAGGAGAAATTTTCTTATTTTGGGGCAAAAAAGCAGAAATTTCCCATATTTTAGGGCAAAAATGCAGAAATTCCCCTTATTTTGACGTAAAAAAGCTGAAATTCCCCTTATTTGGGGGCAAAAAGGCAGAAATTTCCCTTATTTTGAGTCAAAATTGCTGAAATTTCACTTATTTCACGGTAATAAGTCAAAATTTTCCTTATTTTGGGGCAAAAAAGACAGGAATTCCTTTTGTTTGGGAAAAAAACAGAAATTTTACTTATTTAGAGGCAAAAGGCAGAAATTCCCCTTATTTTGGAGCAAAAATGAAGAAATTTCCCTTTTTTATGGCAAAAAGGTATGCATTCTTCTTATTTTCTGGCAAAAAGGCAGAAATACCCCGTATTTTGGAGCAAAATTGCAGAAATTCCCCTAATTGTGGGGCAAAAAGGCAGATATTCCCTATATGTTGGGGCAAAAAGACAGAAAATCTCCTTATTTTGGGGCAAAACTCAGAAATTCCACTTATTTTCAGGCAAAATTCCAGAAATTTCCCTTATTTTGGGGCAAAATTGCAGAAATTTCACTTATTTTGGGGCAAAATTGCAGAAATTTAACTTATTTCAGAAAAAAGGGAGAAATTTTTTTATTTTGAAGCAAAAAGGCAGAAATTTCTTATATTTTGGTACAAAATGGCAGAAATTTTTCTTATTTTAGGGAAAAAGGCAGAAATTTCCTATATTTTTGGGAAAAAATGCAGAAATTCCTTTTATTTTGAGGTAAAAAGCCTGAAATTCCCCTTATTTGGGGGCAAAAATGCAGAAATTTCACTTATTTTGGGGCAAAATTGCAGAAATTTCACTTATTTCAGGGTAATAAGTCAGAAATTTTCCTAATTTTGGGGCAAAAAAGACAGAAATTCCTTTTGTTTTGGGGGAAAAAGACAGAAATTCCACTTATTTAGAGGCAAAAAAGCAGAAATTCCCCTTATTTTTGAGCAAAAATGAAGAAATTTCGCTTTTTTATGGCAAAAGGTATGCATTCTCCTTATTTTCGGGCAAAAAGGCAGAAATTCCCCGTATTTTGGAGCAAAATTGCAGAAATTCCCCTAATTTTGGGGCAAAAAGGCAGAAATTCCCTATATGTTGGGGCAGAAAGACAGAAATTCTCCTTATTTTGGGGTAAAACTCATATATTCCACTTACTTTGTGGCAAAATTCCAGAAATTTTCCTTATTTTGGGGCAAAATTGCAGAAATTTCACTTACTTTGGTGCAAAATTGCAGAAATTTCACTTATTTCAAAAAAAGGAGAAATTTTCTTATTTTGGGGCAAAAAGGCAGAAATTCCTAATATTTTGTGGCAAAAATGCAGAAATTCCTAATATTTTGTTGCAAAAATGCAGAAATTTCCCTTATTTTGAGGTAAAAAGGTTGAAATTCCCCTTATTTGGGGGCAGAAATGCAGAAATTTCCTTATTTTGGGGCAATTTTCAGAAATTTCACTTATTTCAGAGTAATAAGTCAGAAATTTTCTTTATTTTGGGGCAAAAAAACAGAAATTCCCTTTGTTTTGGGGGAAAAAACAGAAATTCCACTTATTTAGAAGCAAAAAGGGAAAAGTTCCCCTTATTTTGAAGCAAAAATGAGAAATTTCCCTTTTTTATGGCAAAAGGTAGGCATTCTTTTTATTTTTGGAAAAAAGGCAGAAATTCTCCATATTTTGCGGCAAAAGGAAGAAATTCCCCTTACTTAGGTCAAAATTACAGAAATTTCACTAATTGTGGGGCAAAAAACAGAAATTCCCCTTATTTTGGGGCAAAATTGCAGAAATTACCATTATTATGGGGAAAAAATGCAGACATTTCTCTTATTTTAGGGCAAAATTGCAGAAATTTCACTAATTGTGGGGCAAAAAGGCAGAAATTCTCTTTATTTTGGGGCAAAACTCAGAAATTCCACTTATTTTGGGGCAAAATTCCAGAAATTTCTTTTATTTTGGGGCAGAATTGCAGAAATTTCACTTATTTTGGGGCAAAATTGCGGAAATTTCACTTATTTCAGGGAAAAAAGGCAGAAATTTTTCTTATTTTGGGGCAAAACTGCAGACATTCATAATACTTTGTGCCAAAATTCAGAAATTCGCCTTATTTTGATGTAAAAAGGCTGTAATTCCCCTTATTTGGGGGCAAAAATGCAGAAATTTCCTTTATTTTGGGGCAAAATTGCAGAAATTTCACTTATTTCAGAGTAATAAGTCAGAAATTTTTCTTATTTTGGGGCAAAAAAGACAGAAATTCCCTTTGTTTTGTGAGAAAAAGGCAGAAATTCCACTTATTTAGAGGCAAAAAAGCAGAAATTCCCCTTATTTTGGAGCAAAATTTCAGAAATTCCCCTAATTTTGGGGCAAAAAGGCAGAAATTCCCTATATGTTGAGACAAAATAACAGAAATTCTCCTTATTTTTGGGGCAAAACTCAGAAATTCCACTCATTTTTGGGCAAAATTCCAGAAATTTTTTTTATTTTGGGGTAAAATTGCAGAAATTTCACTTATTTTGGGGCAAAATTGCAGAAATTTAACTTATTACAAAAAAAAGGAGAAATTTTCTTATTTTGGGGCAAAAAAGCAGAAATTTCCCATATTTTGGGGCAAAAATGCAGAAATTCCCCTTATTTTGAGGTAAAAGAGCTGAAATTCCCCTTATTTGGGGGCAAAAAGGCAGAAATTTCCCTTATTTTGTGTCAAAATTGCTGAAATTTCACTTATTTCACGGTAATAAGTCAAAATTTTCCTTATTTTGGGGCAAAAAAGACAGGAATTCCTTTTGTTTGGGAAAAAAACAGAAATTTTACTTATTTAGAGGCAAAAGGCAGAAATTCCCCTTATTTTGGAGCAAAAATGAAGAAATTTCCCTTTTTTATGGCAAAAAGGTATGCATTCTTCTTATTTTCTGGCAAAAAGGCAGAAATACCCCGTATTTTGGAGCAAAATTGCAGAAATTCCCCTAATTGTGGGGCAAAAAGGCAGATATTCCCTATATGTTGGGGCAAAAAGACAGAAAATCTCCTTATTTTGGGGCAAAACTCAGAAATTCCACTTATTTTCAGGCAAAATTCCAGAAATTTCCCTTATTTTGGGGCAAAATTGCAGAAATTTCACTTATTTTGGGGCAAAATTGCAGAAATTTCACTTATTTCAGATAATAAGTCAGAAATTTTCCGTATTTTGAAGCAAAAAAGACAGAAATTTCCTTTGTTATGGGGGAAAAAGACAGAAATTCCACTTATTTAGAGGCAAAAAAGCAGAAATTTTCCTTATTTTGGAGCAAAAATGAAGAAATTTCGCTTTTTTATGGCAAAAAGGTATGCATTCTTCTTATTTTCGGGCAACAAGGCAGAAATTCCCCGTATTTTGGAGCAAAACTGCAGAAATTCCCCTAATTGTGGGGCAAAAAGGCAGAAATTCTCTATATGTTGGGGCATAAATACAGAAATTCTTATTGTTTTGGGTCAGAACTCAGAAATTAAACTTATTTTGGGGCAAAATTTCAGAAATTTCCCTAATTTTGGGGCAAAATTGCAGAAATTTTACTTATTTTGGGGCAAAATTGCAGCAATTTCACTTATTTCAGGGAAAATAGGCAGAAATTTTCCTCATTTTTGGGCAAAAAGGCAGAAATTCCTAATATTTTGTGGCAAAAATGCAGAAATTCCCCTTATTTTGAGGTAAAAAGGCTGAAATTCCCATTATTTGGTGGCAAAAAGGCAGAAATTTTCCTTATTTTGGGGCAAAATTGCAGAAATTTCACTTATTTTGGGGCAAAATTGCAGAAATTTCACTTATTTCAGGGAAAATAGGCAGAAATTTTTCTTATTTTGGGGCAAAAAGGCAGAAATTCCTAATATTTTGTGGAAAAATGCAGAAATTCCCCTTATTTTGAGGTAAAAAAAGCTGAAATTCCCCTTATTTGGGGGCAAAAAGGCAGAAATTTCCCTTATTTTGGGGCAAAATTGCAGAAATTTCACTTACTTCAGGGAAATAAGTCAGAAATTTTTTTTATTTTGGGGCAAAATAGACAGAAATTCCCTTTGTTTTGGGGGAAAAGACAGAAATACCACTTATTTAGAGGCAAAAAAGCAGAAATTCCCCTTATTTTGGAGCAAAAATGAAGAAATTTCCCTTTTTTATGGCAAAAAGGTATGCATTCTCCTTATTTTCTGGCAAAAAGGCAGAAATACCCCGTATTTTGGAGCAAAATTGCAGAAATTCCCATAATTGTGGGGCAAAAAGGCAGATATTCCCTATATGTTGGGGCAAAAAGACAGAAAATCTCCTTATTTTGGGGCAAAACTCAGAAATTCCACTTATTTTGAAGCAAAATTCCAGAAATTTCCCTTATTTTGGGGCAAAATTGCAGAAATTTCACTTATTTTGGGGCAAAATTGCAGAAATTTAACTTATTTCAGAAAAAAGGGAGAAATTTTTTTATTTTGAAGCAAAAAGGCAGAAATTTCTTATATTTTGGTACAAAATGGCAGAAATTTTTCTTATTTTAGGGAAAAAGGCAGAAATTTCCTATATTTTGGGGAAAAAATGCAGAAATTCCTTTTATTTTGAGGTAAAAAGCCTGAAATTCGCCTTATTTGGGGGCAAAAATGCAGAAATTTCCCTTATTTTGGGGCAAAATTGCAGAAATTTCACTTATTTCAGGGTAATAAGTCAGAAATTTTCTTTATTTTGGGGCAAAAAAGCCAGACATTCCTTTTGTTTTGGGGGAAAAAGACAGAAATTCCACTTATTTAGAGGCAAAAAAGCAGAAATTCCCCTTATTTTGGAGCAAAAATGAAGAAATTTCGCTTTTTTATGGCAAAAAGGTATGCATTCTCCTTATTTTCGGGCAAAAAGGCAGAAATTCTCCGTATTTTGGAGCAAAATTGCAGAAATTCCCCTAATTTTGGGGCAAAAAGGCAGAAATTCCCTATATGTTGGGGCAGAAAGACAGAAATTCTCCTTATTTTGGGGTAAAACTCATATATTCCACTTACTTTGGGGCAAAATTCCAGAAATTTTCCTTATTTTGGGGCAAAATTGCTGAAATTTCACTTACTTTGGTGCAAAATTGCAGAAATTTCACTTATTACAAAAAAAAAAAGGAGAAATTTTTTATTTTGGGGCAAAAAGGCAGAAATTCCTAATATTTTGTGGCAAAAATGCAGAAATTCCTAATATTTTGTAGCAAAAATGCAGAAATTTCCCTTATTTTGAGGTAAAAAGGTTGAAATTCCCCTTATTTGGGGGCAGAAATGCAGAAATTTCCTTATTTTGGGGCAATTTTCAGAAATTTCACTTATTTCAGAGTAATAAGTCAGAAATTTTCTTTATTTTGGGGCAAAAAAACAGAAATTCCCTTTGCTTTGGGGGAAAAAAACAGAAATTCCACTTATTTAGAAGCAAAAAGGGAAAAGTTCCCCTTATTTTGAAGCAAAAATGAGAAATTTCCCTTTTTTATGGCAAAAGGTAGGCATTCTTTTTATTTTTGGAAAAAAGGCAGAAATTCTCCATATTTTGCGGCAAAAGGAAGAAATTCCCCTTACTTAGGTCAAAATTACAGAAATTTCACTAATTGTGGGGCAAAAAACAGAAATTCCCCTTATTTTGGGGCAAAATTGCAGAAATTACCATTATTATGGGGAAAAAATGCAGACATTTCTCTTATTTTAGGGCAAAATTGCAGAAATTTCACTAATTGTGGGGCAAAAAGGCAGAAATTCTCTTTATTTTGGGGCAAAACTCAGAAATTCCACTTATTTTGGGGCAAAATTCCAGAAATTTCTTTTATTTTGGGGCAGAATTGCAGAAATTTCACTTATTTTGGGGCAAAATTGCGGAAATTTCACTTATTTCAGGGAAAAAAGGCAGAAATTTTTCTTATTTTGGGGCAAAACTGCAGACATTCATAATACTTTGTGCCAAAATTCAGAAATTCGCCTTATTTTGATGTAAAAAGGCTGTAATTCCCCTTATTTGGGGGCAAAAATGCAGAAATTTCCCTTATTTTGGGGCAAAATTGCAGAAATTTCACTTATTTCAGAGTAATAAGTCAGAAATTTTTCTTATTTTGGGGCAAAAAAGACAGAAATTCCCTTTGTTTTGTGAGAAAAAGGCAGAAATTCCACTTATTTAGAGGCAAAAAAGCAGAAATTCCCCTTATTTTGGAGCAAAATTTCAGAAATTCCCCTAATTGTGGGGCAAAAAGGCAGAAATTCCCTATATGTTGAGACAAAATAACAGAAATTCTCCTTATTTTGGGGGCAAAACTCAGAAATTCCACTCATTTTTGGGCAAAATTCCAGAAATTTTTTTTATTTTGGGGTAAAATTGCAGAAATTTCACTTATTTTGGGGCAAAATTGCAGAAATTTAACTTATTACAAAAAAAAGGAGAAATTTTCTTATTTTGGGGCAAAAAAGCAGAAATTTCCCATATTTTGGGGCAAAAATGCAGAAATTCCCCTTATTTTGAGGTAAAAGAGCTGAAATTCCCCTTATTTGGGGGCAAAAAGGCAGAAATTTCCCTTATTTTGAGTCAAAATTGCTGAAATTTCACTTATTTCACGGTAATAAGTCAAAATTTTCCTTATTTTGGGGCAAAAAAGACAGGAATTCCTTTTGTTTGGGAAAAAAACAGAAATTTTACTTATTTAGAGGCAAAAGGCAGAAATTCCCCTTATTTTGGAGCAAAAATGAAGAAATTTCCCTTTTTTATGGCAAAAAGGTATGCATTCTTCTTATTTTCTGGCAAAAAGGCAGAAATACCCCGTATTTTGGAGCAAAATTGCAGAAATTCCCCTAATTGTGGGGCAAAAAGGCAGATATTCCCTATATGTTGGGGCAAAAAGACAGAAAATCTCCTTATTTTGGGGCAAAACTCAGAAATTCCACTTATTTTCAGGCAAAATTCCAGAAATTTCCCTTATTTTGGGGCAAAATTGCAGAAATTTCACTTATTTTGGGGCAAAATTGCAGAAATTTCACTTATTTCAGATAATAAGTCAGAAATTTTCCGTATTTTGAAGCAAAAAAGACAGAAATTTCCTTTGTTATGGGGGAAAAAGACAGAAATTCCACTTATTTAGAGGCAAAAAAGCAGAAATTTTCCTTATTTTGGAGCAAAAATGAAGAAATTTCGCTTTTTTATGGCAAAAAGGTATGCATTCTTCTTATTTTCGGGCAACAAGGCAGAAATTCCCCGTATTTTGGAGCAAAACTGCAGAAATTCCCCTAATTGTGGGGCAAAAAGGCAGAAATTCTCTATATGTTGGGGCATAAATACAGAAATTCTTATTGTTTAGGGTCAGAACTCAGAAATTAAACTTATTTTGGGGCAAAATTTCAGAAATTTCCCTAATTTTGGGGCAAAATTGCAGAAATTTTACTTATTTTGGGGCAAAATTGCAGCAATTTCACTTATTTCAGGGAAAATAGGCAGAAATTTTCCTCATTTTTGGGCAAAAAGGCAGAAATTCCTAATATTTTGTGGCAAAAATGCAGAAATTCCCCTTATTTTGAGGTAAAAAGGCTGAAATTCCCATTATTTGGTGGCAAAAAGGCAGAAATTTTCCTTATTTTGGGGCAAAATTGCAGAAATTTCACTTATTTTGGGGCAAAATGGCAGAAATTTCACTTATTTCAGGGAAAATAGGCAGAAATTTTTCTTATTTTGGGGCAAAAAGGCAGAAATTCCTAATATTTTGTGGAAAAATGCAGAAATTCCCCTTATTTTGAGGTAAAAAAAGCTGAAATTCCCCTTATTTGGGGGCAAAAAGGCAGAAATTTCCCTTATTTTGGGGCAAAATTGCAGAAATTTCACTTACTTCAGGGAAATAAGTCAGAAATTTTTTTTATTTTGGGGCAAAATAGACAGAAATTCCCTTTGTTTTGGGGGAAAAGACAGAAATACCACTTATTTAGAGGCAAAAAAGCAGAAATTCCCCTTATTTTGGAGCAAAAATGAAGAAATTTCCCTTTTTTATGGCAAAAAGGTATGCATTCTCCTTATTTTCTGGCAAAAAGGCAGAAATACCCCGTATTTTGGAGCAAAATTGCAGAAATTCCCATAATTGTGGGGCAAAAAGGCAGATATTCCCTATATGTTGGGGCAAAAAGACAGAAAATCTCCTTATTTTGGGGCAAAACTCAGAAATTCCACTTATTTTGAAGCAAAATTCCAGAAATTTCCCTTATTTTGGGGCAAAATTGCAGAAATTTCACTTATTTTGGGGCAAAATTGCAGAAATTTAACTTATTTCAGAAAAAAGGGAGAAATTTTTTTATTTTGAAGCAAAAAGGCAGAAATTTCTTATATTTTGGTACAAAATGGCAGGAATTTTTCTTATTTTAGGGAAAAAGGCAGAAATTTCCTATATTTTGGGGAAAAATGCAGAAATTCCTTTTATTTTGAGGTAAAAAGCCTGAAATTCGCCTTATTTGGGGGCAAAAATGCAGAAATTTCCCTTATTTTGGGGCAAAATTGCAGAAATTTCACTTATTTCAGGGTAATAAGTCAGAAATTTTCTTTATTTTGGGGCAAAAAAGCCAGACATTCCTTTTGTTTTGGGGGAAAAAGACAGAAATTCCACTTATTTAGAGGCAAAAAAGCAGAAATTCCCCTTATTTTGGAGCAAAAATGAAGAAATTTCGCTTTTTTATGGCAAAAAGGTATGCATTCTCCTTATTTTCGGGCAAAAAGGCAGAAATTCTCCGTATTTTGGAGCAAAATTGCAGAAATTCCCCTAATTTTGGGGCAAAAAGGCAGAAATTCCCTATATGTTGGGGCAGAAAGACAGAAATTCTCCTTATTTTGGGGTAAAACTCATATATTCCACTTACTTTGGGGCAAAATTCCAGAAATTTTCCTTATTTTGGGGCAAAATTGCTGAAATTTCACTTACTTTGGTGCAAAATTGCAGAAATTTCACTTATTACAAAAAAAAAAGGAGAAATTTTTTATTTTGGGGCAAAAAGGCAGAAATTCCTAATATTTTGTGGCAAAAATGCAGAAATTCCTAATATTTTGTAGCAAAAATGCAGAAATTTCCCTTATTTTGAGGTAAAAAGGTTGAAATTCCCCTTATTTGGGGGCAGAAATGCAGAAATTTCCTTATTTTGGGGCAATTTTCAGAAATTTCACTTATTTCAGAGTAATAAGTCAGAAATTTTCTTTATTTTGGGGCAAAAAAACAGAAATTCCCTTTGCTTTGGGGGAAAAAAACAGAAATTCCACTTATTTAGAAGCAAAAAGGGAAAAGTTCCCCTTATTTTGAAGCAAAAATGAGAAATTTCCCTTTTTTATGGCAAAAGGTAGGCATTCTTTTTATTTTTGGAAAAAAGGCAGAAATTCTCCATATTTTGTGGCAAAAGGAAGAAATTCCCCTTACTTAGGTCAAAATTACAGAAATTTCACTAATTGTGGGGCAAAAAACAGAAATTCCCCTTATTTTGGGGCAAAATTGCAGAAATTACCATTATTATGGGGAAAAAATGCAGACATTTCTCTTATTTTAGGGCAAAATTGCAGAAATTTCACTAATTGTGGGGCAAAAAGGCAGAAATTCTCTTTATTTTGGGGCAAAACTCAGAAATTCCACTTATTTTGGGGCAAAATTCCAGAAATTTCTTTTATTTTGGGGCAGAATTGCAGAAATTTCACTTATTTTGGGGCAAAATTGCGGAAATTTCACTTATTTCAGGGAAAAAAGGCAGAAATTTTCCTTATTTTGGGGCAAAACCGCAGACATTCATAATATTTTGTGCCAAAATTCAGAAATTCGCCTTATTTTGAGGTAAAAAGGCTGTAATTCCCCTTATTTGGGGGCAAAAATGCAGAAATTTCCCTTATTTTGGGGCAAAATTGCAGAAATTTTACTTATTTCAGAGTAATAAGTCAGAATTTTTCTTATTTTGGGGCAAAAAAGACAGAAATTCCCTTTGTTTTGTGAGAAAAAGGCAGAAATTCCACTTATTTAGAGGAAAAAAAGCAGAAATTCCCCTTATTTTGGAGCAAAATTTCAGAAATTCCCCTAATTGTGGGGCAAAAAGGCAGAAATTCCCTATATGTTGAGACAAAATAACAGAAATTCTCCTTATTTTGGGGGCAAAACTCAGATTTCCACTCATTTTTGGGCAAAATTCCAGAAATTTTTTTTATTTTAGGGTAAAATTGCAGAAATTTCACTTATTTCAAAAATAGGAGAAATTTTCTTATTTTGGGGCAAAAAGGCAGAAATTCCTAATATTTTGTGGCAAAAATGCAGAAATTCCTAATATTTTGTTGCAAAAATGCAGAAATTTCCCTTATTTTGAGGTAAAAAGGTTGAAATTCCCCTTATTTGGGGGCAGAAATGCAGAAATTTCCTTATTTTGGGGCAATTTTCAGAAATTTCACTTATTTCAGAGTAATAAGTCAGAAATTTTCTTTATTATGGAGAAAAAAAACCAGAAATTCCCTTTGTTTTGGGGGAAAAAAACAGAAATTCCACTTATTTAGAAGCAAAAAGGGAAAAGTTCCCCTTATTTTGAAGCAAAAATGAGAAATTTCCCTTTTTTATGGCAAAAGGTAGGCATTCTTTTTATTTTTGGAAAAAAGGCAGAAATTCTCCATATTTTGCGGCAAAAGGAAGAAATTCCCCTTACTTAGGTCAAAATTACAGAAATTTCACTAATTGTGGGGCAAAAAACAGAAATTCCCCTTATTTTGGGGCAAAATTGCAGAAATTACCATTATTATGGGGAAAAAATGCAGACATTTCTCTTATTTTAGGGCAAAATTGCAGAAATTTCACTAATTGTGGGGCAAAAAGGCAGAAATTCTCTTTATTTTGGGGCAAAACTCAGAAATTCCACTTATTTTGGGGCAAAATTCCAGAAATTTCTTTTATTTTGGGGCAGAATTGCAGAAATTTCACTTATTTTGGGGCAAAATTGCGGAAATTTCACTTATTTCAGGGAAAAAAGGCAGAAATTTTTCTTATTTTGGGGCAAAACCGCAGACATTCATAATACTTTGTGCCAAAATTCAGAAATTCGCCTTATTTTGATGTAAAAAGGCTGTAATTCCCCTTATTTGGGGGCAAAAATGCAGAAATTTCCCTTATTTTGGGGCAAAATTGCAGAAATTTCACTTATTTCAGAGTAATAAGTCAGAAATTTTTCTTATTTTGGGGCAAAAAAGACAGAAATTCCCTTTGTTTTGTGAGAAAAAGGCAGAAATTCCACTTATTTAGAGGCAAAAAAGCAGAAATTCCCCTTATTTTGGAGCAAAATTTCAGAAATTCCCCTAATTGTGGGGCAAAAAGGCAGAAATTCCCTATATGTTGAGACAAAATAACAGAAATTCTCCTTATTTTGGGGGCAAAACTCAGAAATTCCACTCATTTTTGGGCAAAATTCCAGAATTTTTTTTTATTTTGGGGTAAAATTGCAGAAATTTCACTTATTTTGGGGCAAAATTGCAGAAATTTAACTTATTACAAAAAAAAGGAGAAATTTTCTTATTTTGGGGCAAAAAAGCAGAAATTTCCCATATTTTAGGGCAAAAATGCAGAAATTCCCCTTATTTTGACGTAAAAAAGCTGAAATCCCCTTATTTGGGGGCAAAAAGGCAGAAATTTCCCTTATTTTGAGTCAAAATTGCTGAAATTTCACTTATTTCACGGTAATAAGTCAAAATTTTCCTTATTTTGGGGCAAAAAAGACAGGAATTCCTTTTGTTTGGGAAAAAAACAGAAATTTTACTTATTTAGAGGCAAAAGGCAGAAATTCCCCTTATTTTGGAGCAAAAATGAAGAAATTTCCCTTTTTTATGGCAAAAAGGTATGCATTCTTCTTATTTTCTGGCAAAAAGGCAGAAATACCCCGTATTTTGGAGCAAAATTGCAGAAATTCCCCTAATTGTGGGGCAAAAAGGCAGATATTCCCTATATGTTGGGGCAAAAAGACAGAAAATCTCCTTATTTTGGGGCAAAACTCAGAAATTCCACTTATTTTCAGGCAAAATTCCAGAAATTTCCCTTATTTTGGGGCAAAATTGCAGAAATTTCACTTATTTTGGGGCAAAATTGCAGAAATTTAACTTATTTCAGAAAAAAGGGAGAAATTTTTTTATTTTGAAGCAAAAAGGCAGAAATTTCTTATATTTTGGTACAAAATGGCAGAAATTTTTCTTATTTTAGGGAAAAAGGCAGAAATTTCCTATATTTTGGGGAAAAAATGCAGAAATTCCTTTTATTTTGAGGTAAAAAGCCTGAAATTCCCCTTATTTGGGGGCAAAAATGCAGAAATTTCACTTATTTTGGGGCAAAATTGCAGAAATTTCACTTATTTCAGGGTAATAAGTCAGAAATTTTCCTAATTTTGGGGCAAAAAAGACAGAAATTCCTTTTGTTTTGGGGGAAAAAGACAGAAATTCCACTTATTTAGAGGCAAAAAAGCAGAAATTCCCCTTATTTTTGAGCAAAAATGAAGAAATTTCGCTTTTTTATGGCAAAAAGGTATGCATTCTCCTTATTTTCGGGCAAAAAGGCAGAAATTCCCCGTATTTTGGAGCAAAATTGCAGAAATTCCCCTAATTTTGGGGCAAAAAGGCAGAAATTCCCTATATGTTGGGGCAGAAAGACAGAAATTCTCCTTATTTTGGGGTAAAACTCATATATTCCACTTACTTTGTGGCAAAATTCCAGAAATTTTCCTTATTTTGGGGCAAAATTGCAGAAATTTCACTTACTTTGGTGCAAAATTGCAGAAATTTCACTTATTTCAAAAAAAGGAGAAATTTTCTTATTTTGGGGCAAAAAGGCAGAAATTCCTAATATTTTGTGGCAAAAATGCAGAAATTCCTAATATTTTGTTGCAAAAATGCAGAAATTTCCCTTATTTTGAGGTAAAAAGGTTGAAATTCCCCTTATTTGGGGGCAGAAATGCAGAAATTTCCTTATTTTGGGGCAATTTTCAGAAATTTCACTTATTTCAGAGTAATAAGTCAGAAATTTTCTTTATTTTGGGGCAAAAAAACAGAAATTCCCTTTGTTTTGGGGGAAAAAACAGAAATTCCACTTATTTAGAAGCAAAAAGGGAAAAGTTCCCCTTATTTTGAAGCAAAAATGAGAAATTTCCCTTTTTTATGGCAAAAGGTAGGCATTCTTTTTATTTTTGGAAAAAAGGCAGAAATTCTCCATATTTTGCGGCAAAAGGAAGAAATTCCCCTTACTTAGGTCAAAATTACAGAAATTTCACTAATTGTGGGGCAAAAAACAGAAATTCCCCTTATTTTGGGGCAAAATTGCAGAAATTACCATTATTATGGGGAAAAAATGCAGACATTTCTCTTATTTTAGGGCAAAATTGCATAAATTTCACTAATTGTGGGGCAAAAAGGCAGAAATTCTCTTTATTTTGGGGCAAAACTCAGAAATTCCACTTATTTTGGGGCAAAATTCCAGAAATTTCTTTTATTTTGGGGCAGAATTGCAGAAATTTCACTTATTTTGGGGCAAAATTGCGGAAATTTCACTTATTTCAGGGAAAAAAGGCAGAAATTTTTCTTATTTTGGGGCAAAACCGCAGACATTCATAATACTTTGTGCCAAAATTCAGAAATTCGCCTTATTTTGATGTAAAAAGGCTGTAATTCCCCTTATTTGGGGGCAAAAATGCAGAAATTTCCCTTATTTTGGGGCAAAATTGCAGAAATTTCACTTATTTCAGAGTAATAAGTCAGAAATTTTTCTTATTTTGGGGCAAAAAAGACAGAAATTCCCTTTGTTTTGTGAGAAAAAGGCAGAAATTCCACTTATTTAGAGGCAAAAAAGCAGAAATTCCCCTTATTTTGGAGCAAAATTTCAGAAATTCCCCTAATTGTGGGGCAAAAAGGCAGAAATTCCCTATATGTTGAGACAAAATAACAGAAATTCTCCTTATTTTGGGGGCAAAACTCAGAAATTCCACTCATTTTTGGGCAAAATTCCAGAATTTTTTTTTATTTTGGGGTAAAATTGCAGAAATTTCACTTATTTTGGGGCAAAATTGCAGAAATTTAACTTATTACAAAAAAAAGGAGAAATTTTCTTATTTTGGGGCAAAAAAGCAGAAATTTCCCATATTTTAGGGCAAAAATGCAGAAATTCCCCTTATTTTGACGTAAAAAAGCTGAAATTCCCCTTATTTGGGGGCAAAAAGGCAGAAATTTCCCTTATTTTGAGTCAAAATTGCTGAAATTTCACTTATTTCACGGTAATAAGTCAAAATTTTCCTTATTTTGGGGCAAAAAAGACAGGAATTCCTTTTGTTTGGGAAAAAAACAGAAATTTTACTTATTTAGAGGCAAAAGGCAGAAATTCCCCTTATTTTGGAGCAAAAATGAAGAAATTTCCCTTTTTTATGGCAAAAAGGTATGCATTCTTCTTATTTTCTGGCAAAAAGGCAGAAATACCCCGTATTTTGGAGCAAAATTGCAGAAATTCCCCTAATTGTGGGGCAAAAAGGCAGATATTCCCTATATGTTGGGGCAAAAAGACAGAAAATCTCCTTATTTTGGGGCAAAACTCAGAAATTCCACTTATTTTCAGGCAAAATTCCAGAAATTTCCCTTATTTTGGGGCAAAATTGCAGAAATTTCACTTATTTTGGGGCAAAATTGCAGAAATTTAACTTATTTCAGAAAAAAGGGAGAAATTTTTTTATTTTGAAGCAAAAAGGCAGAAATTTCTTATATTTTGGTACAAAATGGCAGAAATTTTTCTTATTTTAGGGAAAAAGGCAGAAATTTCCTATATTTTGGGGAAAAAATGCAGAAATTCCTTTTATTTTGAGGTAAAAAGCCTGAAATTCCCCTTATTTGGGGGCAAAAATGCAGAAATTTCACTTATTTTGGGGCAAAATTGCAGAAATTTCACTTATTTCAGGGTAATAAGTCAGAAATTTTCCTAATTTTGGGGCAAAAAAGACAGAAATTCCTTTTGTTTTGGGGGAAAAAGACAGAAATTCCACTTATTTAGAGGCAAAAAAGCAGAAATTCCCCTTATTTTTGAGCAAAAATGAAGAAATTTCGCTTTTTTATGGCAAAAAGGTATGCATTCTCCTTATTTTCGGGCAAAAAGGCAGAAATTCCCCGTATTTTGGAGCAAAATTGCAGAAATTCCCCTAATTTTGGGGCAAAAAGGCAGAAATTCCCTATATGTTGGGGCAGAAAGACAGAAATTCTCCTTATTTTGGGGTAAAACTCATATATTCCACTTACTTTGTGGCAAAATTCCAGAAATTTTCCTTATTTTGGGGCAAAATTGCAGAAATTTCACTTACTTTGGTGCAAAATTGCAGAAATTTCACTTATTTCAAAAAAAGGAGAAATTTTCTTATTTTGGGGCAAAAAGGCAGAAATTCCTAATATTTTGTGGCAAAAATGCAGAAATTCCTAATATTTTGTTGCAAAAATGCAGAAATTTCCCTTATTTTGAGGTAAAAAGGTTGAAATTCCCCTTATTTGGGGGCAGAAATGCAGAAATTTCCTTATTTTGGGGCAATTTTCAGAAATTTCACTTATTTCAGAGTAATAAGTCAGAAATTTTCTTTATTTTGGGGCAAAAAAACAGAAATTCCCTTTGTTTTGGGGGAAAAAACAGAAATTCCACTTATTTAGAAGCAAAAAGGGAAAAGTTCCCCTTATTTTGAAGCAAAAATGAGAAATTTCCCTTTTTTATGGCAAAAGGTAGGCATTCTTTTTATTTTTGGAAAAAAGGCAGAAATTCTCCATATTTTGCGGCAAAAGGAAGAAATTCCCCTTACTTAGGTCAAAATTACAGAAATTTCACTAATTGTGGGGCAAAAAACAGAAATTCCCCTTATTTTGGGGCAAAATTGCAGAAATTACCATTATTATGGGGAAAAAATGCAGACATTTCTCTTATTTTAGGGCAAAATTGCAGAAATTTCACTAATTGTGGGGCAAAAAGGCAGAAATTCTCTTTATTTTGGGGCAAAACTCAGAAATTCCACTTATTTTGGGGCAAAATTCCAGAAATTTCTTTTATTTTGGGGCAGAATTGCAGAAATTTCACTTATTTTGGGGCAAAATTGCGGAAATTTCACTTATTTCAGGGAAAAAAGGCAGAAATTTTTCTTATTTTGGGGCAAAACCGCAGACATTCATAATACTTTGTGCCAAAATTCAGAAATTCGCCTTATTTTGATGTAAAAAGGCTGTAATTCCCCTTATTTGGGGGCAAAAATGCAGAAATTTCCCTTATTTTGGGGCAAAATTGCAGAAATTTCACTTATTTCAGAGTAATAAGTCAGAAATTTTTCTTATTTTGGGGCAAAAAAGACAGAAATTCCCTTTGTTTTGTGAGAAAAAGGCAGAAATTCCACTTATTTAGAGGCAAAAAAGCAGAAATTCCCCTTATTTTGGAGCAAAATTTCAGAAATTCCCCTAATTGTGGGGCAAAAAGGCAGAAATTCCCTATATGTTGAGACAAAATAACAGAAATTCTCCTTATTTTGGGGGCAAAACTCAGAAATTCCACTCATTTTTGGGCAAAATTCCAGAAATTTTTTTTATTTTGGGGTAAAATTGCAGAAATTTCACTTATTTTGGGGCAAAATTGCAGAAATTTAACTTATTACAAAAAAAAGGAGAAATTTTCTTATTTTGGGGCAAAAAAGCAGAAATTTCCCATATTTTGGGGCAAAAATGCAGAAATTCCCCTTATTTTGAGGTAAAAGAGCTGAAATTCCCCTTATTTGGGGGCAAAAAGGCAGAAATTTCCCTTATTTTGAGTCAAAATTGCTGAAATTTCACTTATTTCACGGTAATAAGTCAAAATTTTCCTTATTTTGGGGCAAAAAGACAGGAATTCCTTTTGTTTGGGAAAAAACAGAAATTTTACTTATTTAGAGGCAAAAGGCAGAAATTCCCCTTATTTTGGAGCAAAAATGAAGAAATTTCCCTTTTTTATGGCAAAAAGGTATGCATTCTTCTTATTTTCTGGCAAAAAGGCAGAAATACCCCGTATTTTGGAGCAAAATTGCAGAAATTCCCCTAATTGTGGGGCAAAAAGGCAGATATTCCCTATATGTTGGGGCAAAAAGACAGAAAATCTCCTTATTTTGGGGCAAAACTCAGAAATTCCACTTATTTTCAGGCAAAATTCCAGAAATTTCCCTTATTTTGGGGCAAAATTGCAGAAATTTCACTTATTTTGGGGCAAAATTGCAGAAATTTAACTTATTTCAGAAAAAAGGGAGAAATTTTTTTATTTTGAAGCAAAAAGGCAGAAATTTCTTATATTTTGGTACAAAATGGCAGAAATTTTTCTTATTTTAGGGAAAAAGGCAGAAATTTCCTATATTTTGGGGAAAAAATGCAGAAATTCCTTTTATTTTGAGGTAAAAAGCCTGAAATTCCCCTTATTTGGGGGCAAAAATGCAGAAATTTCACTTATTTTGGGGCAAAATTGCAGAAATTTCACTTATTTCAGGGTAATAAGTCAGAAATTTTCCTAATTTTGGGGCAAAAAAGACAGAAATTCCTTTTGTTTTGGGGGAAAAAGACAGAAATTCCACTTATTTAGAGGCAAAAAAGCAGAAATTCCCCTTATTTTTGAGCAAAAATGAAGAAATTTCGCTTTTTTATGGCAAAAAGGTATGCATTCTCCTTATTTTCGGGCAAAAAGGCAGAAATTCCCCGTATTTTGGAGCAAAATTGCAGAAATTCCCCTAATTTTGGGGCAAAAAGGCAGAAATTCCCTATATGTTGGGGCAGAAAGACAGAAATTCTCCTTATTTTGGGGTAAAACTCATATATTCCACTTACTTTGTGGCAAAATTCCAGAAATTTTCCTTATTTTGGGGCAAAATTGCAGAAATTTCACTTACTTTGGTGCAAAATTGCAGAAATTTCACTTATTTCAAAAAAAGGAGAAATTTTCTTATTTTGGGGCAAAAAGGCAGAAATTCCTAATATTTTGTGGCAAAAATGCAGAAATTCCTAATATTTTGTTGCAAAAATGCAGAAATTTCCCTTATTTTGAGGTAAAAAGGTTGAAATTCCCCTTATTTGGGGGCAGAAATGCAGAAATTTCCTTATTTTGGGGCAATTTTCAGAAATTTCACTTATTTCAGAGTAATAAGTCAGAAATTTTCTTTATTTTGGGGCAAAAAAACAGAAATTCCCTTTGTTTTGGGGGAAAAAACAGAAATTCCACTTATTTAGAAGCAAAAAGGGAAAAGTTCCCCTTATTTTGAAGCAAAAATGAGAAATTTCCCTTTTTTATGGCAAAAGGTAGGCATTCTTTTTATTTTTGGAAAAAAGGCAGAAATTCTCCATATTTTGCGGCAAAAGGAAGAAATTCCCCTTACTTAGGTCAAAATTACAGAAATTTCACTAATTGTGGGGCAAAAAACAGAAATTCCCCTTATTTTGGGGCAAAATTGCAGAAATTACCATTATTATGGGGAAAAAATGCAGACATTTCTCTTATTTTAGGGCAAAATTGCAGAAATTTCACTAATTGTGGGGCAAAAAGGCAGAAATTCTCTTTATTTTGGGGCAAAACTCAGAAATTCCACTTATTTTGGGGCAAAATTCCAGAAATTTCTTTTATTTTGGGGCAGAATTGCAGAAATTTCACTTATTTTGGGGCAAAATTGCGGAAATTTCACTTATTTCAGGGAAAAAAGGCAGAAATTTTTCTTATTTTGGGGCAAAACCGCAGACATTCATAATACTTTGTGCCAAAATTCAGAAATTCGCCTTATTTTGATGTAAAAAGGCTGTAATTCCCCTTATTTGGGGGCAAAAATGCAGAAATTTCCCTTATTTTGGGGCAAAATTGCAGAAATTTCACTTATTTCAGAGTAATAAGTCAGAAATTTTTCTTATTTTGGGGCAAAAAAGACAGAAATTCCCTTTGTTTTGTGAGAAAAAGGCAGAAATTCCACTTATTTAGAGGCAAAAAAGCAGAAATTCCCCTTATTTTGGAGCAAAATTTCAGAAATTCCCCTAATTGTGGGGCAAAAAGGCAGAAATTCCCTATATGTTGAGACAAAATAACAGAAATTCTCCTTATTTTGGGGGCAAAACTCAGAAATTCCACTCATTTTTGGGCAAAATTCCAGAATTTTTTTTTATTTTGGGGTAAAATTGCAGAAATTTCACTTATTTTGGGGCAAAATTGCAGAAATTTAACTTATTACAAAAAAAAGGAGAAATTTTCTTATTTTGGGGCAAAAAAGCAGAAATTTCCCATATTTTAGGGCAAAAATGCAGAAATTCCCCTTATTTTGACGTAAAAAAGCTGAAATTCCCCTTATTTGGGGGCAAAAAGGCAGAAATTTCCCTTATTTTGAGTCAAAATTGCTGAAATTTCACTTATTTCACGGTAATAAGTCAAAATTTTCCTTATTTTGGGGCAAAAAAGACAGGAATTCCTTTTGTTTGGGAAAAAAACAGAAATTTTACTTATTTAGAGGCAAAAGGCAGAAATTCCCCTTATTTTGGAGCAAAAATGAAGAAATTTCCCTTTTTTATGGCAAAAAGGTATGCATTCTTCTTATTTTCTGGCAAAAAGGCAGAAATACCCCGTATTTTGGAGCAAAATTGCAGAAATTCCCCTAATTGTGGGGCAAAAAGGCAGATATTCCCTATATGTTGGGGCAAAAAGACAGAAAATCTCCTTATTTTGGGGCAAAACTCAGAAATTCCACTTATTTTCAGGCAAAATTCCAGAAATTTCCCTTATTTTGGGGCAAAATTGCAGAAATTTCACTTATTTTGGGGCAAAATTGCAGAAATTTAACTTATTTCAGAAAAAAGGGAGAAATTTTTTTATTTTGAAGCAAAAAGGCAGAAATTTCTTATATTTTGGTACAAAATGGCAGAAATTTTTCTTATTTTAGGGAAAAAGGCAGAAATTTCCTATATTTTGGGGAAAAAATGCAGAAATTCCTTTTATTTTGAGGTAAAAAGCCTGAAATTCCCCTTATTTGGGGGCAAAAATGCAGAAATTTCACTTATTTTGGGGCAAAATTGCAGAAATTTCACTTATTTCAGGGTAATAAGTCAGAAATTTTCCTAATTTTGGGGCAAAAAAGACAGAAATTCCTTTTGTTTTGGGGGAAAAAGACAGAAATTCCACTTATTTAGAGGCAAAAAAGCAGAAATTCCCCTTATTTTTGAGCAAAAATGAAGAAATTTCGCTTTTTTATGGCAAAAAGGTATGCATTCTCCTTATTTTCGGGCAAAAAGGCAGAAATTCCCCGTATTTTGGAGCAAAATTGCAGAAATTCCCCTAATTTTGGGGCAAAAAGGCAGAAATTCCCTATATGTTGGGGCAGAAAGACAGAAATTCTCCTTATTTTGGGGTAAAACTCATATATTCCACTTACTTTGTGGCAAAATTCCAGAAATTTTCCTTATTTTGGGGCAAAATTGCAGAAATTTCACTTACTTTGGTGCAAAATTGCAGAAATTTCACTTATTTCAAAAAAAGGAGAAATTTTCTTATTTTGGGGCAAAAAGGCAGAAATTCCTAATATTTTGTGGCAAAAATGCAGAAATTCCTAATATTTTGTTGCAAAAATGCAGAAATTTCCCTTATTTTGAGGTAAAAAGGTTGAAATTCCCCTTATTTGGGGGCAGAAATGCAGAAATTTCCTTATTTTGGGGCAATTTTCAGAAATTTCACTTATTTCAGAGTAATAAGTCAGAAATTTTCTTTATTTTGGGGCAAAAAAACAGAAATTCCCTTTGTTTTGGGGGAAAAAACAGAAATTCCACTTATTTAGAAGCAAAAAGGGAAAAGTTCCCCTTATTTTGAAGCAAAAATGAGAAATTTCCCTTTTTTATGGCAAAAGGTAGGCATTCTTTTTATTTTTGGAAAAAAGGCAGAAATTCTCCATATTTTGCGGCAAAAGGAAGAAATTCCCCTTACTTAGGTCAAAATTACAGAAATTTCACTAATTGTGGGGCAAAAAACAGAAATTCCCCTTATTTTGGGGCAAAATTGCAGAAATTACCATTATTATGGGGAAAAAATGCAGACATTTCTCTTATTTTAGGGCAAAATTGCAGAAATTTCACTAATTGTGGGGCAAAAAGGCAGAAATTCTCTTTATTTTGGGGCAAAACTCAGAAATTCCACTTATTTTGGGGCAAAATTCCAGAAATTTCTTTTATTTTGGGGCAGAATTGCAGAAATTTCACTTATTTTGGGGCAAAATTGCGGAAATTTCACTTATTTCAGGGAAAAAAGGCAGAAATTTTTCTTATTTTGGGGCAAAACCGCAGACATTCATAATACTTTGTGCCAAAATTCAGAAATTCGCCTTATTTTGATGTAAAAAGGCTGTAATTCCCCTTATTTGGGGGCAAAAATGCAGAAATTTCCCTTATTTTGGGGCAAAATTGCAGAAATTTCACTTATTTCAGAGTAATAAGTCAGAAATTTTTCTTATTTTGGGGCAAAAAAGACAGAAATTCCCTTTGTTTTGTGAGAAAAAGGCAGAAATTCCACTTATTTAGAGGCAAAAAAGCAGAAATTCCCCTTATTTTGGAGCAAAATTTCAGAAATTCCCCTAATTGTGGGGCAAAAAGGCAGAAATTCCCTATATGTTGAGACAAAATAACAGAAATTCTCCTTATTTTGGGGGCAAAACTCAGAAATTCCACTCATTTTTGGGCAAAATTCCAGAATTTTTTTTTATTTTGGGGTAAAATTGCAGAAATTTCACTTATTTTGGGGCAAAATTGCAGAAATTTAACTTATTACAAAAAAAAGGAGAAATTTTCTTATTTTGGGGCAAAAAAGCAGAAATTTCCCATATTTTAGGGCAAAAATGCAGAAATTCCCCTTATTTTGACGTAAAAAAGCTGAAATTCCCCTTATTTGGGGGCAAAAAGGCAGAAATTTCCCTTATTTTGAGTCAAAATTGCTGAAATTTCACTTATTTCACGGTAATAAGTCAAAATTTTCCTTATTTTGGGGCAAAAAAGACAGGAATTCCTTTTGTTTGGGAAAAAAACAGAAATTTTACTTATTTAGAGGCAAAAGGCAGAAATTCCCCTTATTTTGGAGCAAAAATGAAGAAATTTCCCTTTTTTATGGCAAAAAGGTATGCATTCTTCTTATTTTCTGGCAAAAAGGCAGAAATACCCCGTATTTTGGAGCAAAATTGCAGAAATTCCCCTAATTGTGGGGCAAAAAGGCAGATATTCCCTATATGTTGGGGCAAAAAGACAGAAAATCTCCTTATTTTGGGGCAAAACTCAGAAATTCCACTTATTTTCAGGCAAAATTCCAGAAATTTCCCTTATTTTGGGGCAAAATTGCAGAAATTTCACTTATTTTGGGGCAAAATTGCAGAAATTTAACTTATTTCAGAAAAAAGGGAGAAATTTTTTTATTTTGAAGCAAAAAGGCAGAAATTTCTTATATTTTGGTACAAAATGGCAGAAATTTTTCTTATTTTAGGGAAAAAGGCAGAAATTTCCTATATTTTGGGGAAAAAATGCAGAAATTCCTTTTATTTTGAGGTAAAAAGCCTGAAATTCCCCTTATTTGGGGGCAAAAATGCAGAAATTTCACTTATTTTGGGGCAAAATTGCAGAAATTTCACTTATTTCAGGGTAATAAGTCAGAAATTTTCCTAATTTTGGGGCAAAAAAGACAGAAATTCCTTTTGTTTTGGGGGAAAAAGACAGAAATTCCACTTATTTAGAGGCAAAAAAAGCAGAAATTCCCCTTATTTTTGAGCAAAAATGAAGAAATTTCGCTTTTTTATGGCAAAAAGGTATGCATTCTCCTTATTTTCGGGCAAAAAGGCAGAAATTCCCCGTATTTTGGAGCAAAATTGCAGAAATTCCCCTAATTTTGGGGCAAAAAGGCAGAAATTCCCTATATGTTGGGGCAGAAAGACAGAAATTCTCCTTATTTTGGGGTAAAACTCATATATTCCACTTACTTTGTGGCAAAATTCCAGAAATTTTCCTTATTTTGGGGCAAAATTGCAGAAATTTCACTTACTTTGGTGCAAAATTGCAGAAATTTCACTTATTTCAAAAAAAGGAGAAATTTTCTTATTTTGGGGCAAAAAGGCAGAAATTCCTAATATTTTGTGGCAAAAATGCAGAAATTCCTAATATTTTGTTGCAAAAATGCAGAAATTTCCCTTATTTTGAGGTAAAAAGGTTGAAATTCCCCTTATTTGGGGGCAGAAATGCAGAAATTTCCTTATTTTGGGGCAATTTTCAGAAATTTCACTTATTTCAGAGTAATAAGTCAGAAATTTTCTTTATTTTGGGGCAAAAAAACAGAAATTCCCTTTGTTTTGGGGGAAAAAACAGAAATTCCACTTATTTAGAAGCAAAAAGGGAAAAGTTCCCCTTATTTTGAAGCAAAAATGAGAAATTTCCCTTTTTTATGGCAAAAGGTAGGCATTCTTTTTATTTTTGGAAAAAAGGCAGAAATTCTCCATATTTTGCGGCAAAAGGAAGAAATTCCCCTTACTTAGGTCAAAATTACAGAAATTTCACTAATTGTGGGGCAAAAAACAGAAATTCCCCTTATTTTGGGGCAAAATTGCAGAAATTACCATTATTATGGGGAAAAAATGCAGACATTTCTCTTATTTTAGGGCAAAATTGCAGAAATTTCACTAATTGTGGGGCAAAAAGGCAGAAATTCTCTTTATTTTGGGGCAAAACTCAGAAATTCCACTTATTTTGGGGCAAAATTCCAGAAATTTCTTTTATTTTGGGGCAGAATTGCAGAAATTTCACTTATTTTGGGGCAAAATTGCGGAAATTTCACTTATTTCAGGGAAAAAAGGCAGAAATTTTTCTTATTTTGGGGCAAAACCGCAGACATTCATAATACTTTGTGCCAAAATTCAGAAATTCGCCTTATTTTGATGTAAAAAGGCTGTAATTCCCCTTATTTGGGGGCAAAAATGCAGAAATTTCCCTTATTTTGGGGCAAAATTGCAGAAATTTCACTTATTTCAGAGTAATAAGTCAGAAATTTTTCTTATTTTGGGGCAAAAAAGACAGAAATTCCCTTTGTTTTGTGAGAAAAAGGCAGAAATTCCACTTATTTAGAGGCAAAAAAGCAGAAATTCCCCTTATTTTGGAGCAAAATTTCAGAAATTCCCCTAATTGTGGGGCAAAAAGGCAGAAATTCCCTATATGTTGAGACAAAATAACAGAAATTCTCCTTATTTTGGGGGCAAAACTCAGAAATTCCACTCATTTTTGGGCAAAATTCCAGAATTTTTTTTTATTTTGGGGTAAAATTGCAGAAATTTCACTTATTTTGGGGCAAAATTGCAGAAATTTAACTTATTACAAAAAAAAGGAGAAATTTTCTTATTTTGGGGCAAAAAAGCAGAAATTTCCCATATTTTAGGGCAAAAATGCAGAAATTCCCCTTATTTTGACGTAAAAAAGCTGAAATTCCCCTTATTTGGGGGCAAAAAGGCAGA
>NW_027667545.1:0-77000 GCF_963924665.1 Micromys minutus
GGGGCAAAAATGCTGAAATTCCCCTTATTTTGGAGCAAAAATGCAGAAATTTTCTTTATTTTAGGGCAAAAAGACAGAAATTCTCATTATTTTAGGCCAAAAATAAAAATTACCCTTATTTTAGGACAAAAAGACTAAATCCCCTTTTTTGGGGCAAAAAGGCAGAAATTCTTCTTATTTTAGGGCAATAAAGCAGAAATTCCCCTTAATTTTGGGCAAAAATGCAGAAATTTCCCTTAATTTTGGGCAAAAATGCAAAAATTCCTTTTATTTTGGGCCAAATAGGCAGGAATTTTCCTTATTTTGAGGCAAAAGTATAAAAATTTAACTTATTTTAGGATAAAATTGAAGAAACTTCCCTTATTTTGTAGCAAAAATGCAGAAATTCCCATTATTTTGGGGTAAAAAGGCAGAAATTTCCCTTATTTTGGAACAAAATTGCAGAAATTTCCCATATTTTGGGGCAAAAATGCAGTAATGCTGCTAATTTTGGGGCAAAATTCAGAAATTTCACTAATTTTGGGGCAAAAAGGCAGAAATTCCCCTTATTGTGCGGCAAAATTGCTGTGATTTCCCTTTTTTTGGACAAAATTGCAAAAATTTCCTTTATTTTGGGGTAAAATTGCAGAAATTTCCCTTATCTTGGGCAAAAATGTTAGAAATTCCTCTTCTTTCAGGTCATAAGGCAGAAATTCCACTTATTAGGGGGCAAATTGCAGAAATTACCCTTATTTTAAGGCAAAAAGACTGAAATTCCCCTAATGTTTTGCCTTAAAGGTAGAAATTCTTTTTATTTTAGGGCAAAAATCAGAAATTCCACTTAATTTTGGGCAAAAATGAAGAAATTTTTCTTATTTTGGGCAAAAAGACATTAATGCCCCTAATTTTGGAGCAATATTGCATAAATTTCCCTTATTATGGGGCAAAAATTCAGAAATTTCCCTAATTTTTTGTCAAAATTGCAGAAATTCCCTTTTTTGGGGCAAAATTGCAGAAATTCCCTTTATTTTGTAGCAAAAATTCAGAAATTTCTGCAATTTTTGGGCAAAATTGCAGAAATTTACCTTAATTTGGGGCAAAATTGCAGAAATTCCCCTAATTTTGTGTCAAAATTGCAGAAATTCCCTTTTTTTGGGACAAAATTGCAGAAATTCCCCTTATTTTGTGGCAAAAATGCAGAAATTCCCGCATTTATTGGACAAAATTGCAGAAATTTACCTTAATTTGGGGCAAAATTGCAGATATTCCCCTAATTTTGTGTCAAAATTGCAGAAATTCCCTTTATTTTGAGGCAAAAATGCAGAAATTCCACTTTATTTTGGTGCAAATTTGCAGAAATTCCCCTTATTTTGGGGCAAAAAAGCAGAAATTTTTTTTTATTTTTGGGCAAAATTGAAGAAATTTTCCTTATCATGGGACAAAAATCCAGAAATTTCCCTTTTTTTGGGTCAAAAAAGCAGAAATTCTTCTTATTTTAAGGAAAAAAGGCAGAAAATCCAAATAATTTTGAGAAAAAATGCAGAAATTTACCTTATTTTGGGACAAAAACACAGTAATGTCCTTAATTTTGCGGCAAAAATGAAGAAATTCCTTTAATTTTGGGGCAAAAGGCAGAAATTCCCCTTATTGTGGGGCAAAATTGCTGAAATTTTCCATTTTTGGGACAAAATTGCAGAAATTTCTCTTATTTTGGGGCAAAATTGCGGAAATTCCCTTTATATCGGGTCAAAAAGTCAGAAATACCGCATAATTGGTGTAAAAAAGGCAGAAATTCCCCTTATTTTGGGGCAAAAATGCAGAAATTTCCCTTATTTTGGAACAAAATTGCAGAAATTCCCCTAATTTTAGGGCAAAAAGGCAGAAATTCCCTTTATTTTGGAGCAAAAATGAAGAAAATTCTCTTAGTTTGGTGCAAAATTGCAGAAATACCCCTAATTTTGGGGAAAAATTGCAAAAATTTTTTTTATTTTGAGGCAAAATTGCAGAAATTCCTCTTATTTTGAGGCAAAAATGCAGAAATTCCCGCAATTTTTGGTCAAAATAGCAGAATTTTACCTTAATTTGGGGAAAAATTGCAGAAATTCCCCTAATTTAGTGACAAAATTGCAGAAATTCCCTTTATTTTGTGGCAAAAATGCAGAAATTCCACTTTATTTTGGTGCAAAATTGCAGAAATTCCCCTTATTTTGGGACAAAAAGGCAGAAATTTCTTTTATTTTTGGGCAAAATTGAAGAAATTTTCTTTATCATGGGACAAAAATCCAGAAATTCCCCTTATTTTGGGTCAAAAAGGCAGAAATTCTTATTATTTTAGGGCAAAAAGGCAGAAAATCTAATTAATTTTGGGCAAAAATGCAGAAATTTGCCTTATTTTGGGGCAAAAACACAGTAATGCCCCTAATTTTGCAACAAAAATGCAGAAATTCCCCTAATTTTGGGGCAAAAAGCAGAAATTCCCTTTATTGTGGAGCAAAATTGCTGAAATTTCCCTTTTTTGGGACAAAATTGCAGATATTTCTATTATTTTGGGGCAAAATTGCGGAAATTCCCCTTATATCGGGTCAAAAAGGCAGAAATACCGCATACTTGGTGTCAAAAATCAGAAATTCCCCTTGTTTTGGGGCAAAAATGCAGAAATTCCTATTATTTTGGAACAAAATTGCAGAAATTCCCCTTTTATTGTTTCAAAAAGGCAGAAATTCCCTTCATTTTGGAGCAAAAATGAAGAAAATTCCCTTATTTGGTGCAAAATTGCAGAAATTCCCCTAATTTTGAAGCAGAAATGCATAAATTTTTCTAATTTTGTGTCAAAATTGCAGAAATTCTCTTTTTTGGGGGGCAAAATTGCAGAAATGCCCCTTATTTTGGGGCAAAAATGCAGAAATTCCCAAAAGTTTTTTGCAAAATTGCAGAAATTTACCTTAATTTGGGGCAAAATTGCAGACATTCTCTTAATTTTGTGTCAAAATTGCAGAAATTACCTTTATTTTGAGGCAAAAATGCAGAAATTCCACTTTATTTTGGTGCAAAATTGCAGAAATTTCCCTTATTTTAGGGCAAAAAGGCAGAAATTTCTTTTATTTTTGGGCAAAATTGAAGAAATTTTCCTTATCATGGGACAAAAATCAGAAATTCCCCTTCTTTTGGTTCAAAAAGTCAGAAATTCTTATTATTTTATGGCAAAAAGGCAGGGAATCCAATAATTTTGGGCAAAAATGCAGAAATTTACCTTATTTTGGGGCAAAAACACAGTAATGCCTTTAATTTTGCGACAAAAATGCAGAAATTCCCCTAATTTTGGGGCAAAAAGCAGAAATTCCCTTTATTGTGGGGCAAAATTGCTGAAATTTCCCTTTTTTGGGACAAAATTGGAGAAATTTCTCTTATTTTGGGGTAAAATTGCGGAAATTCCCCTTATATCGGGTCAAAAAGGCAGAAATACCGCATACTTGGTGTCAAAAAGGCAGAAATTCCCCTTATTTTGGGGCAAAAATGCAGAAATTCCCCTTATTTTGGAACAAAATTGCAGAAATTCCCCTTTTTTGTTTAAAAAAGGCAGAAATTCCCTTTATTTTGGAGCAAAAAGAAGAAAATTCCCTTATTTTGGTGCAAAATTGAAGAAATTCCCCTAATTTTGGGGAAAAATTGCAGAAATTTCCCTTATTTTGAGGCAAAATTGCAGAAATTCCCCTAATTTTTGGGCAAAATTTGAGAAATTCTTCTTATTTTGGAGCAAAAATGCAGAAATTTTCTTTAATTCAGGGCAAAAATACAGAAATTCCCCTTATTTTGGGGCAAAAATGCTGATATTCCCCTTATTTTAGGCCAAAAATACAGAAATTAACCTTATTTTTGGGCAAAAATGCAGAAATTTCCCTTAATTTGGGGCAAAAATGCAGAAATTCCCCTTATTTTGGGCCAAAAAGGCCGGAATTTCCCTTATTTTGGGTCAAAAGTATAGAAATTTAACATATTTTAGGATAATATTGCAGAAATTTACCTAATTTTGTGGCAAAAATGAAGAAATTTCCATTATTTTGGAACAAAATTGCAGAAATTTCCCATATTTTGTGGTAAAAATTCTGTAATGCTTCTAATTTTGGGGCAAAAATCAGAAATTCCGTTAATTTTGGGTCAAATAGAGAGAAATTCCCCTTATTGTGGGACAAAATTAATGAAATTTCTTTTTTAGGGACAAAATTGCAGAAATTTTACTTATTTTTAAGCAAAATTGCAGAAATTTCTTTTATCTTTTGGCAAAAATACAGAAATTCCTTTTATTTAAGGGCAAAAGGGCAGAAATTACGCTTTTTTTGGGGCAAATTCCAGAAATTACCGTTATTTTAGGGAAAAAGCCTGAAATTTCTCTTATTTTGTGCCAAAAAGGCAGAAATTCTTGTTATTTTAGAGCAAAAAGGCAGAAATTGCACATAATTTTGGCCAAAAATTCAGAGATTTCCATTATTTTGGGGCAAAAACACAGTAATGCACCTAATTTGGGGGCAAAAAGGCAGAAATTCCCCTAATTTTAGGGCAAAAAAGCAGAAATTCCCCTTATTTTGGAGCAAAAATGCAGAAATTTTCCTTATTTTAGGGCAAAAAGACAGAAATTCTCATTATTTTTGGCCAAAAATAGAAATTACCCTTATTTTAGGCCAAAAAGACTAAATTCCCTTTATTTTGGGGCTAAAGGCAGAAATTCCCCTTAATTTTGGGCAAAAATGCAGAAATTTCCCTTAATTTTTGGCAAAAATGCAGAAATTCCCCTTATTTTTGGCCAAATAGGCAGAAATTTCCCTAATTTTGAGGCAAAAGAATAAAAATTTAACCTATTTTAAAATAAAATTGCAGAAAATTCCCTTATTTTGTGACAAAAATATAGAAATTCCCATTATTTTGGGGTAAAAATGCAGAAATTTCCCTTATTTTGAAACAAAATTGCAGAAATTTCCCATATTTTGGGGCAAAAAATGCAGTAATGCTGCTAATTTTGGGGCAAAATTCAGAAATTTCACTAATTTTGGGACAAAAAGGCCAATATCCCTATTATTTTGACGAAAAAATGCAGAAATATCTCTCTTTTGGGACAAAATTGCAGAAATTTCCTTTATTTTGAGGTAAATTGCAGAAATTTCTCTTATTTTGGGGTAAAAATGCAGTAATGCTTCTAGTTTTGGAGCAAAAATTCAAAAATTCCCCTAATTTTGGGGCAAAAATGCAGAAATTCCCCTTATTTTGGAACAAAATTGCAGAAATTCCCCTTTTCGTTTCAAAAATGCAGAAATTCCCGTTATTTTGGAGCAAAAATTAAGAAAATTCTCTTATCTTGGTGCAAAATTGCAGAAATTTGACTAATTTTGTGTTAAAATTGCAGAAATTCTTTTATTTTGGGGGCAAAATTGCAGATATTCCCCTTATTTTGTGGCAAAAATGCAGAAATTCCCGCAATTTATGGGCAAAATTGCAGAAATTTACCTTAATTTGGGGCAAAATTGCAGAAATTTACCTTATTTTGGGGCAAAAACACAGTAATGCCCCTTATTTTGCGGCAAAAAGGCAGAAATTCCCCTAATTTTGGGGCAAATGACAGAAATTCCCCTTATTGTGGGGCAAAAATGCTGAAATTTCCTTTTTTTGGGACAAAATTGCAGAAATTTCTCTTATTTTGGAGCAAAATTGCAGAAATTTCCCTTATCTTGGGCAAAAATGTTAGATTTTCTCCTTCTTTCAGGTCATAAAAGCAGAAATTCCACTTATTAGGGGGCAAATTGCAGAAATTACCCTTATTTTAGGGCAAAAAGACTGAAATTCCCCTTATTTTTTGACTTAAAGGCAGAAATTCTTTTTATTTTAGGGCAAAAATCAGAAATTCCACTTGATTTTGGGCAAAAATGCAGAAATTTCCCTTAATTTAGACAAAAAGACAGTAATGCACCTAATTTGGGGGCAAAAAGGCAGAAATTCCCCTAATTTTGGGGCAAAAGGGCAGAAATTCCCCTTATTTTGGGGCAAAAATGCTGAAATTCCCCTTATTTTGGAGCAAAAATGCAGAAATTTTCTTTATTTTAGGGCAAAAAGACAGAAATTCTCATTATTTTAGGCCAAAAATAGAAATTACCCTTATTTTATGCCAAAAAGACTAAATTCCCCTTATTTTGGGGAAAAAGGCAGAAATTCCACTTATTTTAGGGCAAAAAGGCAGAAATTCCCCTTAATTTTTGGCAAAAATGCAGAAATTTTCCTTAATTTTGGGCAAAAATGCAGAAATTCCCTATATTTTGTGCCAAATAGGCAGAAATTTCCCTTATTTTGTGGCAAAAGGATAGAAATTTAACTTATTTTAGGATAAAATTGCAGAAACTTCCCTTATTTTGTAGCAAAAATGCAGAAATTCCCATTATTTTGGGGTAAAAAGGCAGAAATTTCCCTTATTTTGGAACAAAATTGCAGAAATTTCCCATATTTTGGGGCAAAAATGAAGTCATGACGCTAATTTTGGGGCAAAATTCAGAAATTTCACTAATTTTGGGGCAAAAAGTCAAAAATCCCTATTATTTTGGGGCAAAAATGCAGAAATACACCTTTTTTGGGACATAATTGTAGAAATTTCCTTTATTTTGAGGCAAATTGCAGAAATTTCCCTAATTTTGGGGTAAAAATGAAATAATGCTTCTAATTTTGGAGAAAAAATTCAGAAATTCCCCTAATTTTGGGGCAAAAAAACAGAAATTCCCCATATTTTGGGGCAAAAAAGCAGAATTTTTTTTATTTTTGGGCAAAATTGCAGAAATTTCCCTTATCTTGGGCAAAAATGTTAGATTTTCTCCTTCTTTCAGGTCATAAAAGCAGAAATTCCACTTATTAGGGGGCAAATTGCAGAAATTACCCTTATTTTAGGGCAAAAAGACTGAAATTCCCCTTATTTTTTGACTTAAAGGCAGAAATTCTTTTTATTTTAGGGCAAAAATCAAAAATTCCAGTTGATTTTGGGCAAAAATGCAGAAATTTCCCTTAATTTAGACAAAAAGAAAGTAATTCACCTATTTTGGGGGCAAAAAGGCAGAAATTCCCCTTATTTTGGGGCAAAAATGCTGAAATTCCCCTTATTTTGGAGCAAAAATGCAGAAATTTTCTTTATTTTAGGGCAAAAAGACAGAAATTCTCATTATTTTAGGCCAAAAATTGAAATTACCTTTATTTTAGGCCAAAAAAACTAAATTCCCCTTATTTTGGGGCAAAAGGCAGAAATTCCACTTATTTTAGGGCAAAAAGGCAGAAATTCCCCTTAATTTTTGGCAAAAATGCAGAAATTTTCCTTAATTTTGGGCACAAATGCAGAAATTCCCCTTATTTTGGGCCAAATTTGCAGGAATTTTCCTTATTTTGAGGCAAAAGTATAGAAATTTAACTTATTTTAGGATAAAATTGCAGAAACTTCCCTTATTTTGTAGCAAAAATGCAGAAATTCCCATCATTTGGGGTAAAAAGGCAGAAATTTCCCTTATTTTGGAACAAAATTGCAGAAATTTCCCATATTTTGGGGCAAAAATGCAGTAATGATGCTAATTTTGGGGCAAAATTCAGAAATTTCACTAATTTTGGGGCAAAAAGGCAAAAATCCCTATCATTTTGGGGCAAAAATGCAGAAATACACCTTTTTTGGGACATAATTGTAGAAATTTCCTTTATTTTGAGGCAAATTGCAGAAATTTCCCTAATTTTGGGGTAAAAATGCAATAATGCTTCTAGTTTTGGAGCAAAAATTCAGAAATTCCTCTAATTTTGGGGCAAAAAAAACCCGAAATTCCCCATATTTTGGGGCAAAAAAGCAGAATTTTTTTTTATTTTTGGGCAAAATTGAAGAAATTTTCCTTATCATGGGACAAAAATCCAGAAATTCCCCTTTTTTTTGGGTCAAAAAGGCAGAAATTCTTCTTATTTTAGGGAAAAAAGGCAGAAAATCCAAATAATTTTGGGAAAAAATGGAGAAATTTACCTTATTTTTGGGCAAAAACACAGTAATGCCCCTAATTTTGCGGCAAAAATGCAGAAATTCCCCCAATTTTGAGGCAAAAGGCAGAAATTCCCCTTATTGTAGGGCAAAATTGCTGAAATTTCCCTTTTTTTTGGACAAAATTGCAGAAATTCCTCTTATTTTGGGGCAAAATTGCGGAAATTTCCTTTATATCGGGTCATAAAGGCAGAAATACCGCATAATTTGTGTAAAAAAGGCAGAAATTCCCCTTATTTTGGGGCAAATATGCAGAAATTCCCCTTATTTTGGAACAAAATTGCAGAAATTCCCCTAATTTTGGGGCAAAAAGGCAAAAATTCCCTTTATTTTGGAGCAAAAATGAAGAAAATTCCCTTATTTTGGTGCAAAATTGCAGAAATTTGCCTAATTTTGGGGAAAAATTGCAGAAATTTCCCTTATTTTGAGGCAAAATTGCAGAAATTCTTTTTATTTTGGGGCAAAAATTCAGAAATTCCCGCAATTTTTGGGCAAAATTGCAGAAATTTACCTTAATTTGGGGCAAAATTGCAGAAATTCTCCTAATTTTGTGACAAAATTGCAGAAATTCCCTTTATTTTGTGGCAAAAATGCAGAAATTCCACTTTATTTTGGTGCAAAATTGCAGAAATTCCCCTTATATTGGGGCAAAAAGGCAGAAATTTCTTTTATTTTTGGGCAAAATTGAAGAAATTTTCTTTATCATGGGACAAAAATCCAGAAATTCCCCTTATTTTGGGTCAAAAAGGCAGAAATTCTTATTATTTTAGGGCAAAAATGCAGAAAATCCAATTAATTTTGGGCAAAAATTCAGAAATTTACCTTATTTTGGGACAAAAACACAGTAATGCCCCTAATTTTGCAGCAAAAATGCAGAAATTCCCCTAATTTTGGGGCAAAAGGCAGATATTTCCTTTATTGTGGGGCAAAATTGCTAAAATTTCCCTTTTTTGGGACAAAATTGCAGAAATTTCTCTTATTTTGGAGCAACATTACAGAAATTCTCCTTATATCGGGTCAAAAAGGCAGAAATACCGCATACTTGGTGTCAAAAAGGCAGAAATTCCCCTTATTTTGTGGCAAAAATGCAGATTTTTTCTTATTTTGGAACAAAATTTCAGAAACTCCCCTTTTTTGGTTTCAAAAAGGTAGAAATTCCCTTTATTTCTGAGCAAAAATGAAGAAAATTCCCTTATTTTGGTGCAAAATTGCAGAAATTCCCCTAATTTTGGGGAAAAATTGCAGAAATTGCCCTTATTTTTAGGCAAAATTGCAGAAATTCCTCTAATTTTTGGGCAAAATTGCAGAAATTTTCCTTATTTTGGAGCAAAAATGCAGAAACTTTCTTTAATTCAGGGCAAAAATACAGAATTTCTACTTATTTTGGGTAAAAATGCAGAAATCCTCCTTATTTTAGGCCAAAAATACAAAAATTACCCTTATTTTTGGGCACAAATGCAGAAATTTCCCTTAATTTGGGGCAAAAATGCAGAAATTCTTCTTATTTTGGGCCAAAAAGGCAGGAATTTCCTTTATTTTAGGGCAAAAGTATAGAAATTTAACTTATTTTAGGATAATATTGCAGAAATTTACCTTATTTTGTGGCAAAAATGAAGAAATTCCCATTATTTTGGAACAAAATTGCAAAAATCTCCCATATTTTGTGGCAAAAAATCTGTAATGCTTCTAATTTTGGCAAAAAAATCAGAAAATCCGTTAATTTTGGGGCAAAAAGACAGAAATTCCCCTTATTGTGGGGGAAATTAATGAAATTTCCTTTATTTGGGACAAAATTGCAGTAATTTCCCTTATTTTTAAGCAAAATTGCAGAAATTTCCTTTATCTTGTGGCAAAAATACAGAAATTCCTTTTATTTCAGGGCAAAAGGGCAGAAATTACGCTTTTTGCGGGGCAAATTTAGAAATTACCCTTATTTTAGGGAAAAAGCCTGAAATTCCTCTTATTTTGTGCCAAAAGGGCAGAAATTCTTGTTATTTTAGAGCAAAAAGGCAGAAAGTCCACATAATTTAGGCAAAAAATGCAGAAATTTCCATTATTTTGGGGCAAAAACACAGTAATGCACCTAATTTGAAGGCAAAAAGGCAGAAATTCCCTAAATTTTGGGGCAAAAAGGCAGAAATTCCCCTTATTTTGGGGCAAAAATGCTGAAATTCCCCTTATTTTGGAGCAAAAATGCAGAAATTTTCCATATTTTAAGGCAAAAAGACAAAAATTCTCATTATTTTAGGCCAAAAATTGAAATTACACTTATTTTAGGCCAAAAAGACTAAATTCCCCTTATTTTGGGGCAAAAAAACAGAAATTCCCCTTATTTTAGAACAAAAAGTCAGAAATTCCCCTTAATTTTGGGCAAAAATGCAGAAATTTCCCTTAAATTTGGGCAAAAATGAAGAAATTCCCCTTATTTTGGGACAAAGAGGCAGAAATTTTCCTTATTTTGAGGCAAAATTATAGAAATTTAACTTATTTTAGGATAAAATTGCAGAAACTTCCCTTATTTTGTGGCAAAAATGCAGAAATTCCCATTATTTTGGGGTAAAAATGCAAAATTTCCCTTATTTTGGGGTAAAATTGCAGAAATTTCCCTTATCTTGGGCAAAAATGTTAGAAATTCCCCTTCTTGCAGGTCATAAAGGCAGAAATTCCACTTATTAGAAGGCAAATTGCAGAAATTACCCTTAATTTAGGGCAAAAAGACGTAAATTCCCCTTATTTTTTGCCTTAAAGGCAGAAATTCTTTTTATTTTAGGGCAAAAATCTGAAATTCCACTTAATTTTGGGCAAAAATGCAGAAATCTCCTTTATTTTGGGGAAAAAGACAGTAATGCCCCTAATTTTGGAGTAAAATTGCAGAAATTTCCTTAATATTGGGGCAAAAATGCAGAAATTTCCCTAATTTTGTGTCAAAATTGCAGAAATTCCCTTTTCTTGGGGCAAAATTGCAGAGATTCCCTTTATTTTGAGGCAAAAATGCAGAAATTCCACTTTATTTTGGTGCAAAATTGCAGAAATTCCCCTTATTTTGGGGCAAAAAGGCCGAAATTTCTTTTATTTTTGGGCAAAATTGAAGAAATTTTTTTTACCATGGGACAAAAATCCAGAAATTCCCCTTATTTTGGGTCAAAAAGGCAGAAATTCTTATTAATTTAGGGCAAAATGCAGAAAATACAATAATTTTGGGCAAAAATGCAGAAATATACCTTATTTTGGGGCAAAAACACAGTAATGCCCCTAATATTGCAGCAAAAGTGTAGAAATTCCCCTAATTTTGAGGCAAAAGGCAGAAATTCCCCTAATTTTGGGGCAAAAAGTCAGAAATTCCCCTAATTTTGGGGCAAAAAAGCAGAAATTCCCCTTATTTTGGGGCAAAAATGCTGAAATTCCCCTTATTTTAAAGCAAAAATGTAGAAATTTTCCTTATTTTAGAGAAAAAAGACAGAAATTCTCATTATTTTAGGCCAAAAATAGAAATTACCCTTATTTTAGGCCAAAAAGACCAAATTCCCCTTATTTTGGGACAAAAAGGCAGATATTTCCCTTAATTTTGGGCAAAAATGCAGAAATTCCCCTTATTTTGTGCCAAATAGGCAGAAATTTGCCTTATTTTGAGGCAAAAGAATAAAAATTTAAATTATTTTAAAATAAAATTGCAGAAAATTTCCTTATTTTGTGGCAAAAATGCAGAAATTCCCATTATTTTGGGGTAAAAATGCAGAAATTTCTTTTATTTTGATACAAAATTGCAGAAATTTCCCATGTTTTGGGGCAAAAAATGCAGTAATCCGGCTAATTTTGGGGCAAAATTCAGAAATTTCACTAATTTTGGGGCAAAAAGGCCAATATCCCTATTATTTTGGGGCAAAAATGCAGAAATATCTCTCTTTTGGGACAAAATTGCAGAAATTTCCTTTATTTTGAGGAAAATTGCAGAAATTTCCCTTATTTTGGGGTAAAAATGCAGTAATGCTTTTAATTTTGGAGCAAAAATTCAAAAATTTTCCTAATTTTGGGGCAAAAAAGCAGAAATTCCCTTTATTGTGGGGCAAAATTGCTGAGATTTCCCTTTTTTTTGGACAAAATTGCAGAAATTTCCCTTCTTTTGGGGTAAAATTGCAGAAATTTCCATAATCTTGGACAAAATGTTAGAAATTCCCCTTCTTTCAGGTCATAAAGGCAGAAATTCCACTTATTAGGGGGCAAATTGCAGAAATTACCCTTATTTTAGCGAAAAAATACTAAAATTCCCCTTATATTTTGCCTTAAAGGCAGAAATTCTTTTTATTTGAGGGCAAAAGTCAAAAATTCCACTCAATTTTGGGCAAAAATTTAGAAATTTCCCTTAATTTTGGGCAAAAATTCAGAAATTCTCCTAATTTTAGGGCAAAAACGCAGAAATTCCCCTTAATTTTTGGCAAAAATGCAGAAATTTCCCTTAATTTTGGGCAAAAATGCAGAAATTCCCCTTATTTTGGGCCAAATAGGCAGAAATTTCCCTTATTTTGAGGCAAAAGTATAGAAATTTAACTTATTTTAGGATAAAATTGCAGAAACTTCCCTTATTTTGTAGCAAAAATGCAGAAATTCCCATTATTTTGGGGTAAAAAGGCAGAAATTTTTCTTATTTTGGAACAAAATTGCAGAAATTTCCCATATTTTGGGACAAAAATGCAGTAATGCTGCTAATTTTGGGGCAAAATTCAGAAATTCCCCTTATTTGGGGGCAAATGGCAGAAATTTCCCCTATTGTTGGGCAAAATTGCTGAAATTTCCCTTTTTTAGGACAAAATTGCAGAAATTTCTCTTATTTTGGGGCAAAATTGCGGAAATTCCCCTTATATCAAGTCAAAAAGGCAGAAATACCGCATACTTGGTGTCAAAATGCAGAAATTCCTCTTATTTTGGTGCAAAAATGCAGAAATTCCCCTTATTTTGGAACAAAATTTCAGAAATTCCCCTCTTTTTGTTTCAAAAAGGCAGAAATTCCCGTTATTTTGGAGCAAAAATGATGAAAATTCCCTTATTTTAGTGTAAAATTGCAGAAATTTCCCTAAATTTGTGTCAAAATTGCAGAAATTCTATTATTTTGGGGGCAAAATTGCAGAAATTCCCCTTATTTTGTGGCAAAAATGCAGAAATTCCACTTTATTTTGGTGCAAAATTGCAGAAATTCCCCTTATATTGGGGCAAAAAGGCAGAAATTTCTTTTATTTTTGGGCAAAATTGAAGAAATTTTCTTTATCATGGGACAAAAATCCAGAAATTCCCCTTATTTTGGGTCAAAAAGGCAGAAATTCTTATTATTTTAGGGCAAAAATGCAGAAAATCCAATTAATTTTGGGCAAAAATTCAGAAATTTACCTTATTTTGGGACAAAAACACAGTAATGCCCCTAATTTTGCAGCAAAAATGCAGAAATTCCCCTAATTTTGGGGCAAAAGGCAGATATTTCCTTTATTGTGGGGCAAAATTGCTAAAATTTCCCTTTTTTGGGACAAAATTGCAGAAATTTCTCTTATTTTGGAGCAACATTACAGAAATTCTCCTTATATCGGGTCAAAAAGGCAGAAATACCGCATACTTGGTGTCAAAAAGGCAGAAATTCCCCTTATTTTGTGGCAAAAATGCAGATTTTTTCTTATTTTGGAACAAAATTTCAGAAACTCCCCTTTTTTGGTTTCAAAAAGGTAGAAATTCCCTTTATTTCTGAGCAAAAATGAAGAAAATTCCCTTATTTTGGTGCAAAATTGCAGAAATTCCCCTAATTTTGGGGAAAAATTGCAGAAATTGCCCTTATTTTTAGGCAAAATTGCAGAAATTCCTCTAATTTTTGGGCAAAATTGCAGAAATTTTCCTTATTTTGGAGCAAAAATGCAGAAACTTTCTTTAATTCAGGGCAAAAATACAGAATTTCTACTTATTTTGGGTAAAAATGCAGAAATCCTCCTTATTTTAGGCCAAAAATACAAAAATTACCCTTATTTTTGGGCACAAATGCAGAAATTTCCCTTAATTTGGGGCAAAAATGCAGAAATTCTTCTTATTTTGGGCCAAAAAGGCAGGAATTTCCTTTATTTTAGGGCAAAAGTATAGAAATTTAACTTATTTTAGGATAATATTGCAGAAATTTACCTTATTTTGTGGCAAAAATGAAGAAATTCCCATTATTTTGGAACAAAATTGCAAAAATCTCCCATATTTTGTGGCAAAAAATCTGTAATGCTTCTAATTTTGGCAAAAAAATCAGAAAATCCGTTAATTTTGGGGCAAAAAGACAGAAATTCCCCTTATTGTGGGGGAAATTAATGAAATTTCCTTTATTTGGGACAAAATTGCAGTAATTTCCCTTATTTTTAAGCAAAATTGCAGAAATTTCCTTTATCTTGTGGCAAAAATACAGAAATTCCTTTTATTTCAGGGCAAAAGGGCAGAAATTACGCTTTTTGCGGGGCAAATTTAGAAATTACCCTTATTTTAGGGAAAAAGCCTGAAATTCCTCTTATTTTGTGCCAAAAGGGCAGAAATTCTTGTTATTTTAGAGCAAAAAGGCAGAAAGTCCACATAATTTAGGCAAAAAATGCAGAAATTTCCATTATTTTGGGGCAAAAACACAGTAATGCACCTAATTTGAAGGCAAAAAGGCAGAAATTCCCTAAATTTTGGGGCAAAAAGGCAGAAATTCCCCTTATTTTGGGGCAAAAATGCTGAAATTCCCCTTATTTTGGAGCAAAAATGCAGAAATTTTCCATATTTTAAGGCAAAAAGACAAAAATTCTCATTATTTTAGGCCAAAAATTGAAATTACACTTATTTTAGGCCAAAAAGACTAAATTCCCCTTATTTTGGGGCAAAAAAACAGAAATTCCCCTTATTTTAGAACAAAAAGTCAGAAATTCCCCTTAATTTTGGGCAAAAATGCAGAAATTTCCCTTAAATTTGGGCAAAAATGAAGAAATTCCCCTTATTTTGGGACAAAGAGGCAGAAATTTTCCTTATTTTGAGGCAAAATTATAGAAATTTAACTTATTTTAGGATAAAATTGCAGAAACTTCCCTTATTTTGTGGCAAAAATGCAGAAATTCCCATTATTTTGGGGTAAAAATGCAAAATTTCCCTTATTTTGGGGTAAAATTGCAGAAATTTCCCTTATCTTGGGCAAAAATGTTAGAAATTCCCCTTCTTGCAGGTCATAAAGGCAGAAATTCCACTTATTAGAAGGCAAATTGCAGAAATTACCCTTAATTTAGGGCAAAAAGACGTAAATTCCCCTTATTTTTTGCCTTAAAGGCAGAAATTCTTTTTATTTTAGGGCAAAAATCTGAAATTCCACTTAATTTTGGGCAAAAATGCAGAAATCTCCTTTATTTTGGGGAAAAAGACAGTAATGCCCCTAATTTTGGAGTAAAATTGCAGAAATTTCCTTAATATTGGGGCAAAAATGCAGAAATTTCCCTAATTTTGTGTCAAAATTGCAGAAATTCCCTTTTCTTGGGGCAAAATTGCAGAGATTCCCTTTATTTTGAGGCAAAAATGCAGAAATTCCACTTTATTTTGGTGCAAAATTGCAGAAATTCCCCTTATTTTGGGGCAAAAAGGCCGAAATTTCTTTTATTTTTGGGCAAAATTGAAGAAATTTTTTTTACCATGGGACAAAAATCCAGAAATTCCCCTTATTTTGGGTCAAAAAGGCAGAAATTCTTATTAATTTAGGGCAAAATGCAGAAAATACAATAATTTTGGGCAAAAATGCAGAAATATACCTTATTTTGGGGCAAAAACACAGTAATGCCCCTAATATTGCAGCAAAAGTGTAGAAATTCCCCTAATTTTGAGGCAAAAGGCAGAAATTCCCCTAATTTTGGGGCAAAAAGTCAGAAATTCCCCTAATTTTGGGGCAAAAAAGCAGAAATTCCCCTTATTTTGGGGCAAAAATGCTGAAATTCCCCTTATTTTAAAGCAAAAATGTAGAAATTTTCCTTATTTTAGAGAAAAAAGACAGAAATTCTCATTATTTTAGGCCAAAAATAGAAATTACCCTTATTTTAGGCCAAAAAGACCAAATTCCCCTTATTTTGGGACAAAAAGGCAGATATTTCCCTTAATTTTGGGCAAAAATGCAGAAATTCCCCTTATTTTGTGCCAAATAGGCAGAAATTTGCCTTATTTTGAGGCAAAAGAATAAAAATTTAAATTATTTTAAAATAAAATTGCAGAAAATTTCCTTATTTTGTGGCAAAAATGCAGAAATTCCCATTATTTTGGGGTAAAAATGCAGAAATTTCTTTTATTTTGATACAAAATTGCAGAAATTTCCCATGTTTTGGGGCAAAAAATGCAGTAATCCGGCTAATTTTGGGGCAAAATTCAGAAATTTCACTAATTTTGGGGCAAAAAGGCCAATATCCCTATTATTTTGGGGCAAAAATGCAGAAATATCTCTCTTTTGGGACAAAATTGCAGAAATTTCCTTTATTTTGAGGAAAATTGCAGAAATTTCCCTTATTTTGGGGTAAAAATGCAGTAATGCTTTTAATTTTGGAGCAAAAATTCAAAAATTTTCCTAATTTTGGGGCAAAAAAGCAGAAATTCCCTTTATTGTGGGGCAAAATTGCTGAGATTTCCCTTTTTTTTGGACAAAATTGCAGAAATTTCCCTTCTTTTGGGGTAAAATTGCAGAAATTTCCATAATCTTGGACAAAATGTTAGAAATTCCCCTTCTTTCAGGTCATAAAGGCAGAAATTCCACTTATTAGGGGGCAAATTGCAGAAATTACCCTTATTTTAGCGAAAAAATACTAAAATTCCCCTTATATTTTGCCTTAAAGGCAGAAATTCTTTTTATTTGAGGGCAAAAGTCAAAAATTCCACTCAATTTTGGGCAAAAATTTAGAAATTTCCCTTAATTTTGGGCAAAAATTCAGAAATTCTCCTAATTTTAGGGCAAAAACGCAGAAATTCCCCTTAATTTTTGGCAAAAATGCAGAAATTTCCCTTAATTTTGGGCAAAAATGCAGAAATTCCCCTTATTTTGGGCCAAATAGGCAGAAATTTCCCTTATTTTGAGGCAAAAGTATAGAAATTTAACTTATTTTAGGATAAAATTGCAGAAACTTCCCTTATTTTGTAGCAAAAATGCAGAAATTCCCATTATTTTGGGGTAAAAAGGCAGAAATTTTTCTTATTTTGGAACAAAATTGCAGAAATTTCCCATATTTTGGGACAAAAATGCAGTAATGCTGCTAATTTTGGGGCAAAATTCAGAAATTCCCCTTATTTGGGGGCAAATGGCAGAAATTTCCCCTATTGTTGGGCAAAATTGCTGAAATTTCCCTTTTTTAGGACAAAATTGCAGAAATTTCTCTTATTTTGGGGCAAAATTGCGGAAATTCCCCTTATATCAAGTCAAAAAGGCAGAAATACCGCATACTTGGTGTCAAAATGCAGAAATTCCTCTTATTTTGGTGCAAAAATGCAGAAATTCCCCTTATTTTGGAACAAAATTTCAGAAATTCCCCTCTTTTTGTTTCAAAAAGGCAGAAATTCCCGTTATTTTGGAGCAAAAATGATGAAAATTCCCTTATTTTAGTGTAAAATTGCAGAAATTTCCCTAAATTTGTGTCAAAATTGCAGAAATTCTATTATTTTGGGGGCAAAATTGCAGAAATTCCCCTTATTTTGTGGCAAAAATGCAGAAATTCGCGCAATTTATGGGCAGAATTGCAGAAATTTACCATAATTTGTCTCAAAATTGCAGAAATTTACCTTATTTTGCGGCAAAAACACAGTAATGCCTCTAATTTTGCGGCAAAAATGCAGAAATTCCCCTAATTTTGGGGCTAAAGGCAGAAATTCCTATTATTGTGGGGCAAAAATGCTGAAATTTCCCTTATTTGGGACAAAATTGCAGAAATTTCTCTTATTTTGGGGCAAAATTGCAGAAATTTCTTTATCTTGGGCAAAAATGTTAGATTTTCCCCTTCTTTCAGGTCATAAAAGCAGAAATTCCACTTATTAGGGGGCAAATTGCAGAAATTACCCTTATTTTAGGGCAAAAAGACTGAAATTCCCCTTATTTTTTGACTTAAAGGCAGAAATTCTTTTTATTTTAGGGCAAAAATCAGAAATTCCACTTGATTTTGGGCAAAAATGCAGAAATTTCCCTTATTTTGGGCAAAAAGACAGTAATGCACCTAATTTGGGGGCAAAAAGGCAGAAATTCCCCTAATTTTGTGGCAAAAAGGCAGAAATTCCCCTTATTTTGGGGCAAAAATGCTGAAATTCCCCCTTATTTTGGAGCAAAAATGGAGAAATTTTCCTTATTTTAGGGCAAAGGACAGAAATTCTCATTTTTTAGGCCAAAAATAGAAATTACCCTTATTTTAGGCCAAAAAGAATAAATCCTCTTATTTTGGGGCAAAAGGCAGAAATTCCACTTATTTTAGGGAAAAAAGGCAGAAATTCCCCTTAATTTTTGGCAAAAATGCAGAAATTTTCCTTAATTTTGGGCACAAATGCAGAAATTCCCCTTATTTTGGGCCAAATAGGCAGGAATTTTCCTTATTTTGAGGCAAAAGTATAGAAATTTAACTTATTTTAGGATAAAATTGCAGAAACTTCCCTTATTTTGTAGCAAAAACGCAGAAATTCCCATTATTTTGGGGTAAAAAGGCAGAAATTTCCCTTATTTTGGAACAAAATTGCAGAAATTTCCCATATTTTGGGCCAAAAATGCAGTAATGCTGCTAATTTTGGGGCAAAATTCAGAAATTTCACTAATTTTGGGGCAAAAATGCAAAAATCCCTATTATTTTGGGGAAAAATGCAGAAATATCTTTTTTTGGGACATAATTGCAGAAATTTCCTTTATTTTGAGGCAAATTGCATAAATTTTCCTAATTTTGGGGTAAAAATGCAGTAATGCTTCTAATTTTGGAGCAAAAATTCAGAAATTCCCCTAATTTTGGGGCAAAAAGGCAGAAATTTCCCTTATTGTGGGGCAAAATTGCTGAGATTTCCCTTTTTTTGGACAAAATTGCAAAAATTTCCCTTATTTTGGGGTAAAATTGCAGAAATTTCCCTTATCTTGGGCAAAAATGTTAGAAATTCATTTTTCTTTCAGGTCATAATGGCAGAAATTCCACTTATTAGAGGGCAAATTGCAGAAATTTCCCTTATTTTAGGGCAAAAAGACTGAAATTTCCCTTATTTTTTGCCTTAAAGGCAGAAATTCTTTTTATTTTATGGCAAAAATCAGAAATTCCACTTAATTTTGGGCAAAAATGCAGAAATTTCCCTTATTTTGGGCAAAAAGACAGTAATGCCCCTAATTTTGGAGCAAAATTGCAGAAATTTCCCTAATTTTGGGGCAAAAATGCAGAAATTCCCGCAAGTATTGGGCAAAATTGCAGAAATTTACCTTAATTTCGGGCAAAATTGCAGAAATTCTCCTAATTTTGTGTCAAAATTGCAGAAATTCGCTTTATTTTGAGGAAAAAATGCAGAAATTCCACTTTATTTTGGTGCAAAATTGCAGAAATTCCCCTTATTTTGGGGCAAAAAGGCAGAAATTTCTTTTATTTTTGGGCAAAATTGAAGAAATTTTATTTACCATGGGACAAAAATCCAGAAATTCCCCTTATTTTGGGTCAAAAAGGCAGAAATTCTTCTTATTTTAGGGCGAAAAGGTAGAAAATCCAAATAATCTTGGGCAAAAATTCAGAAATTTACCTTATTTTGGGGCAAAAACACAGTAATGCCCCTAATTTTGTGGCAAAAATGCAGAAATTCCCCTCATTTTGTGGCAATAGGCAGAAATTCCCCTTATTGTGGGGCAAAATTGCTGAAATTTCCCTTTTTTGGGACAAAATTGCAGAAATTTCTCTTATTTTGGGGCAGAATTGCGGAAAATTTCCTTATATCGGGGCAAAAAGGCAGATATACCGCATACTTGGTGTCAAAAAGATAGAAATTCCCCTTATTTTGGGGCAAAAATGCAGAAATTCCTCTTATTTTGGAACAAAATTGCAGAAATTCCCCTAATTTTGGGGCAAAAAGGCAGATATTCCCTTTATTTTGGAGCAAAAATGAAGAAAATTCCCTTATTTTGGTGCAAAATTGCAGAAATTCCCCTAATTTTGAGGCAAAAATGCAGAAATTTTCCTAATTTTGTGTCAAAATTGCAGAAATTCTTTTATTTTGGGGGCAAAATTGTAGAAATTCCCCTTATTTTGGGGCAAAAATGCAGAAATTCCCGCAATTTTTGGGCAAAATTGCAGAAATTTACCTTAATTTGGGGCAAATTGCAGAAATTCCCCTAATTTTGTGTCAAAATTGCAGAAATTCCCTTTATTTTGAGGCAAAAATGCAGAAATTTCACTTTATTTTGGTGCAAAATTGCAGAAATTCCCCTTATTTTGGGGCAAAATGGCAGAAATTTTTTTATTTTTGGGCAAAATTGAAGAAATTTTCCTTATCATGGGACAAAAATCTAGAAAATCCTCTAATTTTGGGTCAAAAAGGCAGAAATTCTTATTATTTTAAGGCACAAAGGCAGAAAATCCAATTAATTTTGGGCAAAAATGCAGAAATTTACCTTATTTTGGGGCAAAAACACAGTAATGCCCCTAATTTAGCAGCAAAAATGCAGAAATTCCCCTAATTTCGGGGCAAAAGGCACAAATTCCCTTTATTGTGGGGCAAAATTGCTGAAATTTCACTTTTTTGGTACAAAATTGCCGAAATTTCTCTTATTTTGGAGCAAAATTGCAGAAATTCCCCTTATATCGGGTCAAAAAGGCAGAAATACCGCATACTTGGTTTCAAAAAGGCAGAAATTCCCCTTATTTTGGGGCAAAAATGCAGATTTCTCCTTATTTTGGAACAAAATTGCAGAAATTCCCCTTTTTTTCAAAAAGGCAAAAATTCCCTTTATTTCTGAGCAAAAATGAAGAAAATTCCCTTATTTTGGTGCAAAATTGCAGAAATTCCCCTAAATTTGGGGAAAAATTGCAGAAATTTCCCTTATTTTTAGGCAAAATTGCAGAAATTCCCCTAATTTTTAGGCAAAATTGCAGAAATTTCCCTTATTTCTGAGCAAAAATGCAGAAATTTTCTTTAATTCAGTGCAAAAATACAGAAATTGCCCTTATTTTGGGGCATAAATGCAGAAATTCCCCTTATTTTAGGCCAAAAATAAAGAAACTACCCTTATTTTTAAGCAAACATACAGAAATTTCCCTTAATTTAAGGCAAAAATGCAGAAATTCCCCTTTTTTTGAGCCAAAAAGGCAGTTATTTCCCTTATTTTGGGGCAAAAGTATAGAAATTTAACTTATTTTAGGACAATATTGCAGAAATTTACCTTATTTTGTGGCAAAAATAAAGAAATTCCCATTATTTTGGAACAAAATTGCAGAAATTTTCCATATTTTGTGGCAAAAATCTGTAATGCTTCTAAATTTGGGGCAAAAAAATCAGAAATTCCGTTAATTTTGGGGCAAAAAGGCAGAAATTCCACTTATTTGGGGGAAAAAATTCAGAAATTCTTTTTTTTTTTGGGTCAGAAAGGCAGAAAATTCTTCTTTTTTGAGGAAAATTGCCGAAATTTCCCTTATTTTGTGGCAAAAATTCTGTAATGCTTCTAATTTTGGGGCAAAAATTAGAAATTTCGTTAAGTTTGTGGCAAAAAGACAGAAATTCTTCTTATTGTGGGGGAAATTAATGCAATTTCCCTTATTTGGGACAAAATTGCAGAAATTTCCCTTATTTTTAAGCAAAATTGCAGAAATTTCCTTTATCTTTTGGCAAAAATACAGAAATTCCTTTTTTTTTCAGGGCAAAGGGGCAGAAATTACGCTTTTTTGGGGGCAAATTCCAGAAATTACCCTTATTTTAGGGAAAAAGCCTGAAATTCCTCTTATTTTGTGACAAAAAGACAGAAATTCTTGATATTTTAGAGCAAAAAGGCAGAAATTCCACATAATTTTGGCCAAAAATGCAGAAAATTCCATTATTTTTGGGCAAAAACACAGTAATGCACATAATTTGGGGGCAAAATGCAGAAATTCCCCAAATTTTGGGGCAAAAAGGCAGAAATTCCCCTTAATTTTGGGCAAAAATGCAGAAATTTCCCTTAATTTTGGGCAAAAATGCAGAAATTCCCCTTATTTTGGGACAAATAGGCAGAAATTTAACTTATTTTGAGGCAAAAGTATAGAAATCTAACTTATTTTAGGATAAAATTGCAGAAACTTCCCTTATTTTGTGGCAAAAATGCAGAAATTCCCATTATTTTGGGGTAAAAAATCTGAAATTTCCCTTATTTTGGGGTAAAATTGCAGAAATTTCCCTTATTTTGGGCAAAAATGTTAGAAATTCCCCTTCATTCAGGTCATAAAGGAAGAAATTCCACTTATTAGGGGGCAAATTGCAGAAATTACTCTTATTTTAGGGCAAATAGACAAAAATTCCCCTTATGTTTTGCCTTAAAGGCAGAAATTCTTTTATTTTAGGGCAAAAATCAGAAATTCCACTTAATTTTGGGCAAAAATGCAGAAATTTCCCTTATTTTGGGCAAAAAGACAGTAATGCCCCTAATTTTGTGTCAAAATTGCAGAAATTTCCTTAATATTGGGGCAAAAATGCAGAAATTTCCCTAATTTTGTGTCAAAATTGCAGAAATTCCCTTTTGGGGGCAAAATTGCAGAAATTCCTCTTATTTTGAGGCAAAAATGCAGAAATTCCCGCAATTTTTGGTCAAAATTGCAGAAATTTAACTTAATTTGGGGCAAAATTGCATAAATTCCCCTAATTTTGTGTCAAAATTTCAGAGATTCCCTTTATTTTGAGGCAAAAATGCAGAAATTCCACTTTATTTTGGTGCAAAATTGCAGAAATTCTCCTTATTTTAGGGCAAAAAGGCAGAAATTTCTTTTATTTTTGGGCAAAATTGAAGATATTTTCTTTACCATGGAACAAAAATCCAGAAATTCCCCTTATTTTGGGTCAAAAAGGCAGAAATTTCTTTTATTTTTGGGCAGAATTGAAGAAATTTTCTTTACCATGGAACAAAAATCCAGAAATTCCCCTTATTTTGGGTCAAAAAGGCAGAAATTCTTATTAATTTAGGGCAAAAATGAAGAAAATCCAATAATTTTGGGCAAAAATGCAGAAATTTCCTTTAATTTGGGGCAAAAATGCAGAAATTCCCCTTATTTTGGGCCAAAAAAGCAGGAATTTCCCTTATTTTAGGGCAAAAGTATAGAAATTTAACTTATTTTAGGATAATATTGCAGAAATTTACCTAATTTTTTGACAAAAATGAAGAAATTCCGATTATTTTGGAACAAAATTGCATGAATTTCCCATATTTTGTGGCAAAAATTCTGTAATGCTTCTATTTTTGGGGCAAAAATCAGAAATTCCGTTAATTTTTGGCCAAAAAGACAGAAATTCCCCTTATTGTGGGGCCAAATTAATGAAATTTCTTTTTTTGGGACAAAATTGCAGAAATTTTTCTTATTTAAAGCAAAATTGAAGAAATTTCTTTTATCTTTTGGCAAAAATACAGAAATTCCTTTTATTTCAGGGCAAAAGGGCAGAAATTATGCTTTTTGGGGGGCAAATTCCAGAAATTACCCTTATTTTAGGGAAAAAGCCTGAAATTCCTATTATTTTGTGCCAAAAGGCAAAAATTCTTGTTATTTTAGAGAAAAAGGCAGAAATTCCACATAATTTTGGCCAAAAATGCAGAAATTTCCATTATTTTGGGGCAAAAACACAGTAATGCACCTAATTTGGGGGCAAAAATACAGAAATTCCCCTAATTTTGGGGCAATAAAGCAGAAATTCCCCTTATTTTGGGGCAAAAATGCTGAAATCCCCCTTATTTTGGAGCAAAAATGCAGAAATTTTCCTTATTTTAGGGCAAAAAGACAGAAATTCTCATTATTTTAGGCTAAAAATAGAAATTACCCTTATTTTAGGCCAAAAAGACTAAATTCCCCTTATTTCGGGGCAAAAAGGCAGAAATTCCCCTTAATTTTGGGCAAAAATGCAAAATTTCCCTTAATTTTGGGCAAAAATGCAGAAATTCTCCTTATTTTGGGCCAAATAGGTAGAAATTTTCTTTATTGTGGGGCAAAATTGCTGAGATTTCCCTTTTTTTGGACAAAATTGCAAAATTTTCCTTTATTTTGGGGTAAAATTGCAGAAATTTCCATTATCTTGGGCAAAAATATTAGAAATAACCCTTCTTTCAGGTCATAAAGGCAGAAATTCCACTTATTAGGGTCCAAATTGCAGAAATTACACTTATTTTAGGGCAAAAAGTCTGAAATTCCCCTCATTTTTTGCCTTAAAGGCAGAAATTCTTTTTATTTTAGGGCAAAATACAAAAATTCCACTTAATTTTGGGCAAAAATGCAGAAATTTCCCTTATTTTGGGCAAAAAGTAAGTAATGCACATAATTTGAGGGCAAAAAGGCAGAAATTCCCCTAATTTTGGGGCAAAAGGCAGAAATTTCCCTTATTTTGGGCAAAAATGCAGAAATTTCCCTTAATTTTGGGCAAAAATTGAGAAATTCTTCTAATTTTAGGGCAAAAATGCAGAAATTCCACTTAATTTTGGGCAAAAATGCAGAAATTTTCCTTAATTTTGGGCAAAAATGCAGAAATTTCCCTTATTTTGTGCCAAATAGGCAGGAATTTCCCTTATTTTGAGGCAAAAGGATAGAAATTTAACCTATTTTAGGATAAAATTGCAGAAACTTCCTTTATTTTGTGGCAAAAATGCAGAAATTCCCATTATTTTGGGGTAAAAAGGCAGAAATTTCCCTATTTTGGAAAAAAATTGCAGAAATTTCCCATATTTTGGGGCAAAAATGCAGTAATGCTGGTACTTTTGGGGCAAAATTCAGAAATTTCACTAATTTTGGTGCAAACAGGCAAAAATCCCTATTATTTTGGGGCAAAAATGCAGAAATATCCTATTTTTGGGACAAAATTGCCGAAATTTTATTTATTTTGAGGCAAATTGCAGAAATTTCCCTTATTTTGGGGTAAAAATGCAGTAATGATTCTAATTTTGGAGCAAAAATTCCAAAATTCCCTTAATTTTGGGGCAAAAAAGCAGAAATTCCCCATATTGTGGGGCAAAATTGCTGAGATTTCCTTTTTTTTGGACAAAATTGCAAAAATTTCCCTTATTTTGGGGTAAAATTGCAGAAATTTCCCTTATCTTGTGCAAAAATGTTAAAAATTCCCCTTCTTTCAGGTCATAAAGGCAAAAATTTCACTTATTAGGGGGCAAATTGCAGAAATTACCCTTATTTTGGGGCAAAAATACTGAAATTCCCCTTATTTTTTGCCTTAAAGGCAGAAATTCTTTTTATTTTAGAGCTAAAATCAGAAATTCCACTTAATTTTGGGCAAAAATGCAGAAATTTCCCTTATTTTGGGCAAAAAGACAGTAATGCCCCTAATTTTGGAGCAAAATTGCAGAAATTTCCCTTATTTTGGGCAAAAAGACAGTAATGCCCCTAATTTTGGAGCAAAAAGGCAGAAATTTTCCTAATTTTGTGTAAAAATTTCAGAAATTCCATAATTTGGGGGGCAAAATTGCAGAAATTCCCCTTATTTTGGAGCAAAAATGCAGAAATCCCCGCAATTTTTGGGCAAAATTGCAGAAATTTACCTTAATTTGGGGCAAAATTGCAGAAATTCCCCTAATTTTGTGTCAAAATTGCAGAAATTCCCTTTATTTTGTGGCAAAAATCCAGAAATTCCACTTTATTTTGGTGCAAAATTGCAGAAATTCCCCTTATTTTTGTGCAAAAAGGCAGAAATTTCTTTTATTTTTGGGCAAAATTGAAGAAATTTTTCTTATCATGGAACAAAAATCCAGAAATTCCCCTTATTTTGGGTCAAAAAGGCAGAAATTCTTATTATTTTAGGGCAAAAATGCAGAAAATCCAATTAATTTTGGGCAAAAATGCAGAAATTTACCTTATTTTGGGGAAAAATCACAGTAATGCCCCTAATTTTGCGGAAAAATGCAGAAATTCCCCTTATTTTGGGGCAAAAAGCAGAAATTCCCCGTATTGTGGGGCAAAATTGCTGAAATTTCACTTTTTTGGGACAAAATTTCAGAAATTTCTCTTATTTTGGTGCAAAATTGTGAAAATTTCTCTTATATAGGGTCAAAAATGCAGAAATACCGCATACTTGGTGTCAAAAATGCAGAAATTACCCTTTTTTAGGGCAAAAAGACTGAAATTCCCTTTTTTTTGTTTCAAAAAGGCAGAAATTCCCCTTATTTTGGGGCAAAAATCCAAAATTCCCCTTATTTTGGAACAAAATTACAGAAATTCCCCCTTTTTTGTTTCAAAAAAGCAAAAATTCTCTTTACTTTGGAGGAAAAATTTAGGAAATACCATTATTTTGATGCAAAATTGCACAAATTCCCCTAATTTTGGGAAAAAATTGCAGAAATTTCCCTTATTTTGAGGCAAAATTGCAGAAATTCTTATAATTTTTGGGCAAAATTGCAGAAATTTCTATTATGTTGGGGCTAAATTAAAGAAATTAACCTAATTTTGAGGAAAAATTGCAGAAATTCCCCTTATTTTAGAACAAAAATGCAGAAATTTTTTTAAATCAGGGCAAAAATACAGAAATTACCCTAATTTTGGGGCAAAAATGCAGAAATTCCCATTATTTTAGGCCAAAAATACAAAAATTACCCTTATTTTTGGGCAAAAATGCAGAAATTTTTTTTAATTTGGGGCAATAATGCAGAAATTCCCCTTATTTAGGGCCAAAGTGGCAGGAATTTCCCTTACTTTGGGGCAAAAGTATAGAAATTTAACTTATTTTAGGGTAATATTGCAAAAATTTACATTATTTTGTGGCAAAAATGAAGAAATTCCCATTATTTTGGAACAAAATTACGAAAATTTCCAATATTTTGTGGCAAAAATTCTTTAATACTTCTAATTTTGGGGAAAAAATCAGAAATTCCGTTAATTTTGGGGCAAAAAGACAGAAATTCCCCTTATTGTGGGGCAAAATTAATGAAATTTTTTTTTTGGTACAAAATTGCAGAAATTTCTTATTTTTAAGCAAAATTGCACTAATTTCCTTTATCTTGTGGCAAAAATACAGAAATTCCTTTTATTTCAGGGCAAAAGGGCAGAAATTACGGTTTTTTGGGGGCAAATTCCAGAAATTACCGTTATTTTAGGGAAAAAGCCTGAAATTTCTCTTATTTTGTGCCAAAAAGGCAGAAATTCTTGTTATTTTAGAGCAAAAAGGCAGAAATTGCACATAATTTTGGCCAAAAATGCAGAGATTTCCATTATTTTAGGGCAAAACACAGTAATGCACCTAATTTGCGGGCAAAAACGCAGAAATTCCCCTAATTTTGGGGCAAAAAGGCAGAAATTCTTCTTATTTTGGGGCAAAATGTTGAAATTTCCCTTATTTTGGAGCAAAAATGAAGAAATTTTCCTTATTTTAGGGCAAAAAGACAGAAATTCTCATTATTTTAGGCCTAAAATAGAAATTACCCTTATTTTAGGCCAAAAAGAGTAAATTACCCTTATTTTGGGGCAAAAAGGCAGAAATTCCTCTTAATTTTGGGCAAAACTGCAGAAATTTCCCTTAATTTTGGGCAAAAATGCTGAAATTCCCTATATTTTGGGCCAAATAGGAAGAAATTTCCCTTATTGTGGGGCAAAATTGCTGAGATTTCCCTTTTTTTGGACAAAATTGCAAAAATTTCCCTTATTTTGGGGTAAAATTGCAGAAATTTCCATTATCTTGGGCAAAAATATTAGAAATTACTCTTCTTTCAGGTCATAAAGGCAGAAATTCCACTTATTATGGGGCAAATTGCAGAAATTACAGTTATTTTAGGGCAAAAAGACTGAAATTCCCCTTATATTTTGCCTTAAAAGCAAAAATTTTTTTTATTTTAATGCAAAAATCAAAAATTCCACTTAATTTTGGGCAAAAATGCAGAAATTTCCCTTATTTTGGGCAAAAAGTCAGTAATGCACATAATTTGAGGGCAAAAAGGCAGAAATTCCCCTAATTTTGGGGCAAAAGACAGAAATTTGCCTTATTTTGGGCAAAAATGCAGAAATTTCCCTTAATTTTGGGCAAAAATGCAGAAATTTCCCTTAATTTTGGGCAAAAATGCAGAAATTTCCATTTTTTGGGCAAATAGGCAGGAATTTCCCTTATTTTGAGGCAAAAGGATAGAAATTTAACCTATTTTAGGATAAAATTGCAGAAACTTCCCTTATTTTGTGGAAAAAATACAGAAATTCCCATTATTTTGGGGTAAAAAGGCAGAAATTTCCCTATTTTGGAACAAAATTGCAGAAATTTCCCATATTTTGGGGCAAAAATGCAGTAATGCTGCTAATTTTGGGGCAAAATTCTGAAATTTCACTAATTTGGGGGCAAAAAGGCAAAAATCCCTATTATTTTGGGGCAAAAATGCAGAAATATCTTATTTTTGGGACAAAATTGCAGAAATTTTTTTTATTTTGAGGCAAATTGCAGAAATTTCCCTTATTTTGGGGTAAAAATGCAGTAATGATTCTAATTTTGGAGCAAAAATTCAGAAATTCCCTTAATTTTTGGGCAAAAAAGCAGAAATTCACCTTATTGTGGGGCAAAATTGCTGGGATTTCCATTTTTTTGGACAAAATTGCAGAAATTTCCCTTATTTTGGGGTAAAATTGCAGAAATTTTACTTATCTTGTGCAAAAATGTTAAAAATTTCCTTTCTTTCAGGTCATAAATGCAGAAATTCCACCTATTAGGGGGCAAATTGCAGAAATTACTCTTATTTTGGGGCAAAAAGACTGAAATTATCCTTATTTTTTGCCTTATAGGCAGAAATTCTTTTTATTTTAGAGCTAAAATCAGATATTCCACTTAATTTTGGTCAAAAATGCAGAAATTTCCCTTATTTTGGGCAAAAAGACAGTAATGCCCCTAATTTTGGAGCAAATTTGCAGAAATTTCCTTTATTTTGGGCAAAAAGACAGTAATGCTTCTAATTTTGGAGCAAAAAGGCAGAAATTTTCCTAATTTTGTGTCAAAATTTCAGAAATTCTTTTTTTTGGGGGGGCAAAATTGCAGAAATTTCCCTTATTTGGAGCAAAAATGCAGAAATTCCCGCAATTTTTGGGCAAAATTGCAGAAATTTACCTTAATTTGGGGCAAAATTGCAGAAATTCCCCTAATTTTGTGTCAAAATTGCAGAAATTCCCTTTATTTTGTGGCAAAAATGCAGAAATTCCAGTTTATTTTGGTGCAAAATTGCAGAAATTCCCATTTTCGGGCAAAAAGGCAGAAATTTCTTTTATTTTTGGGCAAAATTGAAGAAATTTTCCTTATCATGTGACAAAAATCCAGAAATTCCCCTTATTTTTGGTCAAAAAGGCAGAAATTCTTATTATTTTAGGGCAAAAAGGCAGAAAATCCAATTAATTTTGGGCAAAAATGCAGAAATTTACCTTATTTTGGGGCAAAAGCACAGTAATGCCCCTAATTTTGCGGCAAAAATGCAGAAATTCCCCTAATTTTGGGCCAAAAGGCAGAAATTCCCTTTATTGTGAGGCAAAATTGCTGAAATTTCCTTTTTTTGGGACAAAATTGCAGAAATTTCTCTTATTTTGGTGCAAAATTGTGGAAATTCCCCTTATATCAGGTCAAAAAGGCAGAAATTACCCTTATTTTAGGGCAAAAAGACTGAAATTCCCTTTTTTTGGTTTCAAAAAGGCAGAAATTCCCCTTATTTTGGGGCAAAAATCCAATATTTCCCTTATTTTGGAACAAAATTTCAGAAATTCCCCTTTTTTTGTTTCAAAAAGGCAGAAATTTTCTTTATTTTGGAGGAAAAATGTAAGAAATACCATTATTTTTGTGCAAAATTTCAGAAATTCCCCTAATTTTGGGGAAAATTGCAGAAATTTCCCTTATTTTGAGGCAAAATTGCAGAAATTCTTCTAATTTTTGGGCAAAATTGCAGAAATTTCCCTTATGTTGGGGCTAAATTACAGAAATTAACCTAATTTTGGAAAAAAATTGCAGAAATTCCCTTTATTTTAGAACAAAAATGCAGAAATTTTTTTTAAATCAGGACAAAAATACAGAAATTACCCTGATTTTGGGGCAAAAATGCAGAAATTCCCCTTATTTTAGGCCAAAAATACAAAAATTACCCTTATTTTTGGGCAAAAATGCAAAAATTTCCCTTAATTTGGGGCAAAAATGCAGAAATTCCCCTTATTTAGGGCCAAAATGGCAGGAATTTCCTTTACTTTCGGGCAAAAGTATAGAAATTTAACTTATTTTAGGGTAATATTGCAGAAATTTACATTATTTTGTGGCAAAAATGAAGAAATTCCCATTATTTTGGAACAAAATTGCGGAAATTTCCCATATTTTGTGGCAAAAATTCTGTAATGCTTCTAATTTTGGGGCAAAAATCAGAAATTCCGTTAATTTTGGGGCAAAAAGTCAGAAATTCCCCTTATTGTGGGGCAAAATTAATGAAAATTCTTTTTTTGGGACAAAATTGCAGAAATTTCCTACTTTTAAGCAAAATTGCAGAAATTTCCTTTATCTTGTGGCAAAAATACAGAAATTCCTTTTATTTCAGGGCAAAAGGGCAGAAATTACGGTTTTTTTGGGGGCAAATTCCAGAAATTACCTTTATTTTAGGGAAAAAGCCTGAAATTTCTCTTATTTTGTGCCAAAAATGCAGACATTCTTGTTATTTTAGAGCAAAAAGGCAGAAATTCCACATAATTTTGGCCAAAAATGCAGAAATTTCCAATATTTTGGGGCAAAAACACAGTAATGCACCTAATTTGCGGGCAAAAACGCAGAAATTCCCCTAATTTTGGGGCAAAAAGGCAGAAATTCTTCTTATTTTGGGGCAAAAATGCTAAAATTTCCCTTATTTTGGAGCAAAAATGCAGAAATTTTTCTTATTTTAGGGCAAAAAGACAGAAATTCTCATTAGTTTAGGCCTAAAATAGAAATTACCCTTATTTTAGGCCAAAAAGAGTAAATTACCCTTATTTTGGGGCAAAAAGGCAGAAATTCCCCTTAATTTTGGGCAAAAATGCTAAAATTTCCCTTAATTTTGTGCAAAAATGCAGAAATTCCCCTTATTTTGGGCCAAATAGGCAGAAATATCCCTTATTTTGAGTCAAAATGATAGAAATTTAACTTATTTTAGGATAAAATTGCAGAAACTTTCCTTATTTTGTGGCAAAAATGCAGAAATTCCCATTATTTTGGGGTAACAAGGCAGAAATTTTCATTGTTTTGGAACAAAATTTAAGACATTTCTCATATTTTGGGGCAAAAATGCAGTAATGCTGCTAATTTTGGGGCAAAATTCAGAAATTTCACTAATTTTGGGGCATAAAGGCAAAAATTCCTATTATTTTTGGCGAAAATGCAGAAATATACTTTTTTGGGACAAAATTGCAGAAATTTCCTTTATTTTTAGGCAAATTGCATAAATTTACCTTATTTTGGAATAAAAATGCAGTAATGCTTCTAATTTTGGAGCAAAAATTCAGAAATTCCCATAATTTTGGGGCAAAAAGGAAGAAATTCCCCTTATTGTGGGGCAAAATTGCTGAGATTTCCCTTTTTTGGACAAAATTGCAAAAATTTCCCTTATTTTGGGGTAAAATTTCAGATATTTCCCTTATCTTGGGCAAAAATGTTAGAAATTCCCCTTCTTTTAGGTCAGAAAGGCAGAAATTCCACTTATTAAGAGGCAAATTGCAGAAATTACCCTTATTTTAGGGCAAAAGACTGAAATTCCCCTTATATTTTGCCTTAAAAGCAGAAATTCTTTCTTTTTTAGGGCAAAAATCAGAAATTCTACTTAATTTTGGGCAAAAATGCAGAAATTTCCTTTATTTTGGGCAAAAAGACAGTAATGCCCCTAGTTTTGGGGCAAAAAGGCAGAAATTCTCCTAATTTTGGAGGAAAATTGCAGAAAATTCCCTAATTTTGTGGCAAAAATGCAGAAATTTCTCTAATTTTGTGTCAAAATTTCAGAAATTCCCTTTATTTTGGGGCAAAATTGCATAAATTCCCTTTATTTTGGGGCAAAAATGCAGAAATTCCCGCAATTTTTGGGCAAAATTGCAGAAATTTACCTTAATTTGGGGCAAAATTGCAGAAATTCCCCTAATTTTGTGTCAAAATTGCAGAAATTCCCTTTATTTTGAAGCAAAAATGCAGAAATTCCACTTTATTTTGGTGCAAAATTGCAGAAATTTCCTTTATTTTGGGTCAAAAAGGCAGAAATTACTTGTATTTTTGGGCAAAATTGAAGAAATTTCCCTTATCATGGGACAAAAATCCAGTAATTTCCCTTATTTTGTGTCAAAAAGGCAGAAATTCTTCTTATTTTAGGGCAAAAAGGCAGAAAATCCAATTAATTTTGGGCAAAAATGCAGAAATTTACCTTATTTTGGGGCAAAAAAACAGTAATGCCCATAATTTTGCGGCAAAAATGCAGAAATTCCCCTAATTTTGGGGCAAAGGGCAGAAATTCCCCTTATTTTAGGGCAAAATTGCTGAAATTTCTTTTATTTGGGACAAAATTAAAGAAATTTCTTTTATTTTGAGGCAAAATTGTAGAAATTCCCTTTATTTCGGATCAAAAAAGCAGAAATACCGCATACTTGGTGTCAAAAATGCAGAAATTACCCATATTTTAGTGCAAAAAGACTGAAATTCCCCCTTTTTTGTGCCAAAAAGGCAGAATTTCCCTTATTTTGAACAAAATTGCAAAAATTCTCCTTTTTTGTTTCAAAAACACAGAAATTCCCTATATTTTGGAGGAAAAATGCAAAAATACCATTATTTTGGTGCAAAATTGCTGGAATTCCCCTAATTTTGGGGAAAAATTGCAGAAATTTCCCTTATTTTGAGGAAAAATTGCAGAAATTTTCAAAATTTTTGGTCAAAATTGCAAAAATTTCCCTATTTTGGGGCAAAATTACAGAAATTCCCCTAATTTTGGGAAAAAATTGCAGAAATTCCTCCTATTTTGGAGCAAAAATGCAGAAATTTTCTTTAATACAGGGCAAAAATACAGAAATTCCTCTGATTTTGGGGCAAAATTTAGAAATTCCCCTTATTTTAGGCCAAAAATACAAAAATTACCCTTATTTTTGGGGAAAAATGCAGAAATTTCCCTTAATTTGGGTCAAAGATGCAGAAATTCCTTTTATTTGGGGACAAAAAGGCAGGAATTTCCTGTATTTTGGGGCAAAAGTATAGAAATTTAACTTATTTTAGGATAATATTGCAGAAATTTCCCTTATTTTGTGGCAAAAATGAAGAGATTCCCATTATTTTGGAACAAAATTGCAGAAATTTTCCATATTTTGGGGCAAAAATGAAGTAATGCTTCTAATTTTGGGGCAAAATTCAGAAATTCCACTAATTTTGAGGCAAAAAGGCAGAAATTCCACTTACTTTGGGGCAAAAATTCAGAAATTTCCCTTTTGTGGGTCAAAAAGGCAGAAAATTCCTTTATTTTGCGGCAAATTGCAGAAATTTCCCTTATTTTGTGGCAAAAATTCTGTAATGCTTTTAATTTGGGGGCAAAAATCAGAAATTCCTTTTATTGTGGCGCAAAATTGATGAAATTTCCTTTTTTTCGGACAAAATTGCAGAAATTTCCCTTATCTTGTGGCAAAAATACAGAAATTCCTTTTATTTCAGGGCAAAAATCAGAAATTATGTTTATTTGGGGGCAAATTCCAGAAATTATCTTTATTTTAGGGAAAAAGCCTGAAATTCCTCTCATTTTGATCCAAAAAGGCAGAAATTCTTCTTATTTTAGAGCAAAAAGGAAGAAATTCCACATAATTTTGGGCAAAAATACAGAAATTCTCCTAATTTTGGAGTAAAATTGCAGAAATTTCCCTAATTTTGGAGCAAAATTGCAGAAAATTCCCAAATTTTGGGGCAAAAATGCAGAAATTTCCCTAATTTTGTGGCAAAATTGCAGAAATTCCCTTTATTTTGTGGCAAAATTGCAGAAATTCCCCATTATTTTGGTGCAAAATTGCAGAATTTCCCTTATTTGGGGCAAAAAGGCAGAAATTCTCTTTATTTTGGGGCAAACAGGCAGAAATTTCTCTTATTTTTGGGCAAAATTGAAGAAATTTTTCTTATCATGGGACAAAAATCCAGAAATTCTTCTTATTTCGGGTCAAAAAGGCAGAAATTATTATTTTAGGGCAAAAAGGCAGAAAATCCAAATAATTTTGGGCAAAAATGCAGAAATTTACCTTATTTTGGGGCAAAAACACAGTAATGCCCCTAATTTTGCGGCAAAAAGGCAGAAATTACCCTAATTTTGGGGCAAAAAGGCAGAATTTCTCCTTATTGTGGGGCAAAATTGCTGAAATTTCAATTTTTTGAGACAAAATTGCTGAAATTTCCATTATTTTGGGGCAAAATTGCAGAAATTCCCCTTATCATGGGACAAAAATCCAGAAATTCCCCTTATTTCAGATCAAAAAGGCAGAAATTCCGCTAATTTGGGGGCAAATTGCAGAAATTAAACTTATTTAAGGAAAAAAGACTGAAATTCGCCTTATTTTGTGCCAAAAAGGCAGAAATTCTTCTTATTTTAGAGCAAAAAGCCAGAAATTCCAATTAATTTTGGGCAAAAATGCAGAAATTCCCCTAATTTTGGGGCAAAAGGAAGGAATTCCCCTTATTGTGGGGCAAAATATCTGAAAATTCCTTTTTTTGGGAAAAAATTGCAGAAATTTCCCTTATTTTGGGGCAAAATTGCAGAAATTCCCTTCATTTTGAGGCAAAAATGCAGAAATTCCACTTTATTTTGGTGCAAAATTGCAGAATTTCCCTTATTAGGGGAAAAAAGGCAGAAATTCTCTTTATTTTGGGGCAAACAGGCAGAAATTTCTCTTATTTTTGGGCAAAATTGAAGAAATTTTTCTTATCATGGGACAAAAATCCAGAAATTCTTTTTATTTCAGGTCAAAAAGGCAGAAATTCTTCTTATTTTAGGGCAAAAAGGCAGAAAATCCAATTAATTTTGGGCAAAAATGCAGAAATTTACATTATTTTGGTGCAAAAACACAGTAATGCCCTTAATTTTGCGGCAAAAAGGCAGAAATTACCCTAATTTTATGGCAAAAAGGCAGAATTTCCCCTTATTGTGGGGCAAAATTGCTGAAATTTCAATTTTTTGAGACAAAATTGCTGAAATTTCGATTATTTTGGGGCAAAATTGCAGAAATTCTCCTATCATGGGACAAAAATCCAGAAATTCCCCTTATTTCAGAACAAAAAGGCAGAAATTCCGCTAATTTGGGGGCAAATTGCAGAAATTAAACTTATGTAAGGGAAAAAGACGGAAACTACCCTTATTTTCTGCCAAAAAGGAAGAAATTCTTCTTATTTTAGAGCAAAAAGGCAATAATTCCAATTAATTTTGTGCAAAAATACAGAAATTCCCCTAATTTTGGGGCAAAAGGCAGAAATTCCCTTTATTGTTGGGCAAAATTCCTGAAATTTCCCTTTTTTGGGACAAAATTGCAGAAATTTCCCTTATTTTGGGACAAAATTGCAGAAATTCCCCTAATTTTGGGTCAAAATGCAGAAATACCGCATACTTGGTGTGAAAAATGCAGAAATTACCCTTATTTTAGGCCAAAAAATCTGAAATTCTCCTTATTTTGTGCAAAAAGGCAGAAATTTCCTTTATTTTGGGGCAAAAATGCTAATATTCCTCTTATTTTGTGTCAAAATTGCAGAAAATTCCATTATTTTGGGACAAAAATGCAGAAATTCCCCAAATTTTATGGCAAAATTGCAGATATTTCCCTTATTTTGGAGCAAAATTGCAGAAATTCTTTTTATTTTGTTTCAAAAAGACAGAAATTCTTTTTATTTTGAAGAAAAAATGCAGAAAATTCCCTTATTTTGGTGCAAAATTGCATAAATTTCCCTTATTATAGGGCAAAAAGGCAGAAATTCCCCTAATTTTAGGGCAAAATTGCAGAAATTAATTTTGTTTTGGGGCAAAATTGCAGAAATTCCGTAATTTTGAAAAAAAATTGCAGAAATTCCCTTTATTTTGGAGCAAAAATGAAGAAATTTTCTTTAATTCAGGGCAAAAATACAAATATTACTCTTATTTAAGGCAAAAAGACTAAATTCCTATTATTTTGTGGCAAAAAGGCAGAAATTCCCTTTATTTTAGGGCAAAAAAACAGAAATTCCTTTTATTGGTGGGCAAAAATGCAGAAATTTCCCGTAATTTGGGGCAAAAATGCAGATTTTCTGCTTATTTGAGTCCAAAAAGGCAGAAATTTCCCTTATTTTGGTGCAAAAGTATAGAAATTTAACCTATTTTAGGATAATATTGCAGAAATTTTCTTTATTTTGTGGCAAAAATGAAGAAATTCCCATTATTTTGCGGTAAAAAGGTAGAAAATCCCCTTATGTTGGAACAAAATTGCAGAAATTTCCCATATTTTGGGGCAAAAATGCAGTAATGCTTCTAATTTTGGGGCAAAATTTAGAAATTCCACTAATTTTGGGGCAAAAAGCAGAAATACCACTTATTTTGCGGCAAAAATTTAGAAATTTCTTTTTTTTTTGGGGTCAAAAAGGCAGAAATTTCCTTTATTTTGAGGCAAATTGCAGAAATTGCCCTTATTGTGGGGCATAAATTCTGTAATGCTTCTAATTTTTGGGCAAAAATTAGAAATTCCATTAATTTGGGGGCAAAAAGGCAGAAATTCCCCTTATTGTGAAGCAAAAATGCAGAAATTCCCCTTATTTCAGGTCAAAAAGGCAGAAATTCCGCTAATTTGGGGGCAAATTGCAGAAATTAAACTTAATTTAGGGAGAAAGACTGAAATTCCCCTTATTTTGGCTTTAAAAGCAGAAATTCTTATTTTAGGGCAAAAAGGCAGAAATTCCACTTAATTTTGGGCAAAAATGCAGAAATTTCCCTAATTTGGGGCTAAAAGACAGTAATGCCCCTAATTTTGTGTCAAAAAGGCAGAAATTCCACATATTTTGGAGAAAAATGCAGAAATTTTACTTATTTTAGGGCAAAAGGACAGAAATTCTCATTATTTTAGGCCAAAAATAGAAATTACCCTTATTTAAGGCCAAAAAGACTAAATTCCCCTTATTTTTGGGCAAAAAGGCAGAAATTCCCCATATTTGAGGGCAAAAAAGCAGAAACTCCCCTTAATTTTGGGCAAAAATGCAGAAATTTCCCTTAATTTTGGCAAAAATGCAAAAATTCCTTTTATTTTGGGCCAAATAGGCAGAAATTTCCCTTATTTTGGGCAAAAATGCAGAAATTTCTCTTAATTTTGGGCAAAAATTCAGAAATTCCCCTAATTTTAGAGCAAAAATGCAGAAATTCCCCTTAATTTTGGGCAAAAATGCAGAAATTTCCCTTATTTGGGCCAAATAGGCAGAAATTTCCCTTATTTTGAGGCAAAAGGATAGAAATTTAACTTATTTTAGGATAAAATTGCAGAAACTTCTTTTATTTTGTGGCAAAAATTCAGAAACTCCCATTATTTTGGGGTAAAAAGGCAGAAATTTCCCTATTTTGGAACAAAATTGCAGAAATTTCCCATATTTTGGGGCAAAAATGCCCTAATGCTGCTAATTTTAGGGCAAAATTCAGAAATTTCACTAATTTTGGGGCAAAAAGGCAGAAATTCCCCTTATTGTGGGGCAAAATTGCTGAGATTTCCCTTTTTTTGGACAAAATTGAAAAAATTTCTCTTATTTTGGGGTAAAATTGCAGAAATTTCTCTTATCTTGGGCAAAATGTTAGAAATTGCCCTTCTTTCAGGTCATAATGGCAGAAATTCCACTTATTAGGGGGCAAATTGCAGAAATTACCCTTATTTTACGGCAAAATGACTGAAATTCCCCTTATTTATTGCCTTAAAGGCAGTAATTCTTTTTATCTTAGGGCAAAAATCAGAAATTCCACTTAATTTTCGGCAAAAATGCAGAAATTTCCCTTAATTTTGGGCAAAAATTCAGAAATTCCCCTAATTTTTGGGCAAAACCGCAGGAATTCCTTTTAATTTTGGCAAAAATACAGAAATTTCCCTTAATTTTTGGCAAAAATGCAGAAATTCCTTTTATTTTGGGCCAAATAGGCAGAAATTTCCCTTATTTTGAGGCAAAAGGATAGAAATTTAACTTATTTTAGGATAAAATTGCAGAAACTTCCCTTATTTTGTAGCAAAAATGCAGAAATTCCCATTATTTTGGGGTAAAAAGGCAGAAATTTTTCTTATTTTGGAAAAAAATTGCAGAAATTTCCCATATTTGGGGGCAAAAATGCAGTAATGCTGCTAATTTTGGGGCAAAATTCAGAAATTTCACTAATTTTGGGGCAAAAAGTCAAAAATCCCTATTATATTGGGGCAAAAATGCAGTAATTTCCCTTTTTTGGGCAAAAAGACAGTAATGCTCCTAATTTGGGTGCACAAAGGCAGAAATTCCCCTAATTTTGGGGCAAAAGGCAGAAATTCCCCTTATTTTTGGGCAAAAATGCTGAAATTCCCCTTATTTTGGAGCAAAAATGCAGAAATTTTCCTTATTTAGGGCAAAAAGACAGAAAATCTCATTATTTTAGGCCAAAAATAGAAATTACCTTCATTTTATGCCAAAATGACTAAATTCTCCATATTTTGGGGCAAAAAGGCAGAAATTCCCCTTATTTGAGGGCAAAAAGGCAGAAATTCCCCTTAATTTTTGGCCAAAATGCAGAAATTTCCCTTAATTTTGGGCAAAAATGCAGAAATTCCTTTTATTTTGGGCCAAATAAGCAGAAAATTTTTTATATTTTGAGACAAAAGAATAGAAATTTAACTTATTTTAGGATAAAATTTCAGAAACTTCTCTTATTTTGTGGCAAAAATGCAGAAATTCCCATTATTTTTGGGTAAAAAGGCAGAAATTTCCCTTATTTTGGTGCAAAAGTATAGAAATTTAACTTATTTTAGGATAATATTGCAGAAATTTTCCTTATTTTGTGGCAAAAATGAAGAAATTCCCATTATTTTGCGGTAAAAAGGTAGAAATTCCCCTTATTTTGGAACAAAATTACAGAAATTTCCCATATTTTGGGGCAAAAATGCAGTAATGCTTCTAATTTTTGGGCAAAATTTAGAAATTCCACTAATATTGGGGCAAAAAGCAGAAATACCACTTATTTTGCGGCAAAAATTCAAAAATTTCTTTTGTTTGGGTCAAAAAGGCAGAAATTTCCTTTATTTTGAGGCAAATTGCAGAAATTTCCCTTATTTTGGGGCAAAATTGCAAATTCCCCTTATCTTTTGGCAAAAATACAGAAATTCCTTTTATTAGAGGTAAAAAATTCAGAAATTAAGCTTTCTTGGGGGCAAATTCCAGAAATTACCCTAATTTTAGGGAAAAAGCCTGAAATTCCTCTTATTTTGTGACAAAAAGGAAGAAATTTTTCTTATTTTAGAGCAAAAAGGCAGAAATTCCACATAATTTTGGGCAAAAATGCAGAAATTTCCCTTATTTTCTGGCAAAAACACAGTAATGCCCCTAATTTTAGAGCAAAAAGGCGGAAATTCCCCTAATTTTGGGGTAAAAAGGCAGAAATTCCCCTTATTGTGAAGCAAAAATGCAGAAATTCCCTTTATTTCAGGTAAAAAAGGCAGAAATTCCGCTAATTTGGGGCAAATTGCAGAAATTAAACTTAATTTAGGGAGAAAGACTGAAATTCCCCTTATTTTGTGCTTTAAAGGCAGAAATTCTTATTTTAGGGCAAAAAGGCAGAAATTCCACTTAATTTTGGGCAAAAATGCAGAAATTTCCCTTATATGGGGCAGAAAGACAGTAATGCCCCTAATGTTGTGTCAAAAAGTCAGAAATTCCACTTATTTTGGAGCAAAAATGCAGAAATTTTACTTCTTTTAGAGCAAAAAGACAGAAAATCTCATTATTTTAGGCCAAAAATAGAAATTACCCTTATTTTATGCCAAAATGACTAAATTCTCCTTATTTTGGGGCAAAAAGGCAGAAATTCCCCTTATTTGAGTTCAAAAAGGCAGAAATTCCCCTTAATTTTGGGCAAAAATGCAGAAATTTCCCTTAATTTTGGGCAAAAATGCAGAAATTCCCCTTATTTTGGGCCAAATAGGCAGAAGTTTTTTTTATTTTGAGACAAAAGATAAAAATTTAACTTATTTTAAGATAAAATTTCAGAAACTTCCCTTATTTTGTGGCAAAAATGCAGAAATTCCCATTATTTTGGGGTAAAAATGCAGAAATTTCCCATATTTTGGTGCAAAAGTATAGAAATTTAACTTATTTTAGGATAATATTGCAGAAATTTTCCTTATTTTGTGGCAAAAATGAAGAAATTCCCATTATTTTGCGGTGAAAAGGTAGAAATTCCCCTTATTTTGGAACAAAATTGCAGAAATTTCCCATATTTTGGGGCAAAAATGCAGTAATGCTTCTAATTTTGGGGCAAAATATAGAAATTCCACTAATTTTGGGGCAAAAAAGCAGAAATACCGCTTATTTTGCGGCAAAAATTCAGAAATTTCTTTTTTTTGGGGGTAAAAAGGCAGAAATTTCCTTTATTTTGAGGCAAATTGCAGAAATTTCCCTTATTGTGGGGCATAAATTCTGTAATGCTTCTAATTTTTGGGCAAAAATGAGAAATTCCATTAATTTTGGGGCAAAAAGGCACAAATTCCCCTTATTGTGGGGCAAAATTGCAGAAATTTCCCTTATTTTTGGGCAAAATTGCAAATTTCCCTTATCTTGTGGCAAAAATACAGAAATTTCTTTTATTTGAGGTCAAAAATGCAGAAATTAAGCTTTCTTGGGGACAAATTCCAGAAACTACCCTAATTTTAGGGAAAAAGCCAAAATTCCTCTTATTTTGTGCCAAAAAGGCAGAAATTCTTTTTATTTTAGAGCAAAATGGCAGATATTCCACATAATTTTTGGCAAAAATGCAGAAATTTCCCTTATTTTGGGACAAAAACACAGTAATGCCCCTAATTTTGGAGCAAAAAGGCGGAAATTCCCCTAATTTGGGGGTAAAAAAGCAGAAATTCCCCTTATTGTGAAGCAAAAATGCAGAAATTCCCCTTATTTCAGGTCAAAAAGGCAGAAATTCCGCTAATTTGGGGGCTAATTGCAGAAATTAAACTTAATTTAGGGAGAAAGACTGAAATTCCCCTTTATTTTTTGTGCTTTAAAGGCAGAAATTCTTTTTATTTTAGGGCAAAAATAAGAAATTCCACTTAATTTTGGGCAAAAATGCAGAAATTTCCCTTATTTTGGGAAAAAAGACAGTAATGCACCTAATTTGGGAACAAAAAGGCAGAAATTCCCCTAATTTTGGGGCAAAAGGCAGAAATTCCCCTTATTTTGGGCAAAAATGCTGAAATTCCCCTTATTTTTGAGCAAAAATGCAGAAATTTTCCTTATTTAGGGCAAAAAGACAGAAAATCTCATTATCTTAGGCCAAAAATAGAAATTACCCTTATTTTATGCCAAAATGACTAAATTCTCCTTATTTTGGGGCAAAAAGGCAGAAATTCCCCTTATTTGAGGGCAAAAAGGCAGAAATTCCCCTTAATTTTGGGCAAAAATGCAGAAATTTCTCTTAATTTTGGGCAAAAATGCAGAAATTCCCCTTATTTTCGGCCAAATAGGCAGAAATTTTTTTATTTTGAGACAAAAGGATAGAAATTTAACTTATTTTAGGATAAAATTTCAGAAACTTCCCTTATTTTGTAGAAAAATGCAGAAATTCCTATTATTTTGGGGTAAAAAGGCAGATATTTCCCTTATTTTGGAACAAAATTGCAGAAATTTCCCATATTTTGGGGCAAAAATGCAGTAATCCTGCTAATTTTGGGGCAAAATTCAAAAATTTCACTAATTTTGGGGCAAAAAGGCAAAAATCCCTATTATTTTGGAGCAAAAATGCAGAAATATCCCTTGTTTGGGACAAGGCAGAAATTCCCCTTATCCTGGAACAAAATTGCAGAAATTACCCTAATTTTGGGGCAAAAAGGCAGAATTTCCCCTTATTGTGGGGCAAAATTGCTGAAATTTCAATTTTTTAGGACAAAATTGCTGAAATTTCCATTATTTGGGGCAAAATTGCAGAAATTCCTCTTATCATGGGACAAAAATCCAGAAATTCCCCTTATTTCAGATCCAAAAGGCAGAAATTCTGCTAATTCGGGGGCAAATTGCAGAAATTAAACTTATTTAAGGGAAAAAGACTGAAATTCCCCTTATTTTGTGCCAAAAAGGGAGAAATTCTTTTTATTTTAGAGCAAAAAGGCAGAAATTCCAATTAATTTTGGGCAAAAATGCAGAAATTCCCCTAATTTTGGGGCAAAAGGCAGAAATTCCCCTTATTGTGGGGCAAAATTCCTGAAATTTCCCTTTTTTGGGACAAAATTGCAGAAATTTCCCTTATTTTGGGGCAAAATTGCAGAAATTCCCCTTACTTTGGGTCAAAATGCAGAAATACCGCATACTTGGTGTGAAAAATGCAGAAATTACCCTTATTTTAGGCAAAAAAGACTGAAATTCCCCTTATTTTGTGCCAAAAAGGGAGAAATTTCCCTTATTTTGGGGCAAAAATGCAAATATTTCCCTTATTTTGTGGCAAAATTGCAGAAAATTCCCTTATTTTGGGACAAAAATGCAGAAATTCCCCATATTTTATGGCAAAGTTGCAGATATTTCCCTTATTTTGGAGCAAAATTGCAGAAATTCTTTTTATTTTGTTTCAAAAAGACAGAAATTCTTTTTATTTTGGAGCAAATTGCAGAAAATTCCCTTATTTTGGTGCAAAATTGCATAAATTTCCCTTATAATAGGGCAAAAAGGCAGAAATTCCCCTAATTTTAAGGCAAAATTGCAGAAATTTCCCTTATTTTGGGGCAAAATTGCAGAAATTCCCCTAATTTTAGGGCAAAATTGCAGAAATTAATTATATTTTGGGGCAAAATTGCAGAAATTCCGTAATTTTGAAAAAAAATTGCAGAAATTCCCTTTATTTTGGAGCAAAAATGCAGAAATTTTCTTTAATTCCATAAATTTCCCTTATTATAGGGCAAAAATACAGATATTACACTTATTTAAGGCAAAAAGATTAAATTCCTAATATTTTGGGGCAAGAAGGCAGAAATTCCTCTTATTTTAGGGCAAAAAGGCAGAAATTTTCTTTAATTCCATAAATTTCCCTTATTATAGGGCAAAAATACAGATATTACACTTATTTAAGGCAAAAAGATTAAATTCCTATTATTTTGGGGCAAGAAGGCAGAAATTTTTCTTATTTTAGGGCAAAAAGGCAGAAATTTTTCTTATTTATGGGCAAAAATACAGAAATTTTCCTTAATTTGGGGCAAAAATTCAGATTTTCCCCTTATTTGGGGCCAAAAAGGCAGAAATTTCCATTATTTTGGAAAAAAATTGCAGAAATTTCCCATATTTTGGGGCAAAAATGCAGTAATGCTGCTAATTTTGGGGCAAAATTCAGAAATTTCACTAATTTTGGGAAAAAAAGGCAGAAATATCCCTTTTTTGGGACAAAATTGCAGAAATTTCCTTTGTTTTGAGGCAAATTGAAGAAATTTCTCTTATTTTGGGGTAAAAATGCAGTAATGCTTCTAATTTTGGAGCAAAAATTCAGAAATTCCCCTAATTTTGGGGCAAAAAGGCAGAAATTCCCTTTATTGTGGGGCAAAATTGCTGAGATTTCCCTTTTTTTGGACAAAATTTCAAAAATTTCTCTTATTTTGGGGTAAAATTGCAGAAATTTCTCTTATCTTGAGCAAAAATGTTAGAAATTCCCATTCTTTCAGGTTATAAAGGCAGAAATTCCACTTATTAGGGGGCAAATTGCAGAAATTACCCTTATTTTAGGGCAAAAAGACTGAAATTCCCCTTATTTTTTGCCTTAAAGGCAGAAATTCTTTTTATTTTAGGGCAAAAATAAGAAATTCCACTTAATTTTGGGCAAAAATGCAGAAATTTCCCTTATTTTGGGCAAAAAGACAGTAATGCCTCTAATTTTGAGGAAAAATTGCAGAAATTTCCCTTATTTTGAGGCAAAATTGCAGAAATTCTTCTAATTTTTGGGCAAAATTGCAGAAATTTTCCTTATATTGGGGCAAAATTACAGAAATTAACCTAATTTTGGGGAAAAATTGCAGAAATTCCCCTTATTTTGGAACAAAAATGCAGAAATTGTCTTTAATTCAGGGCAAAAATACAGAAATTCCCCTGATTTTGGGGCAAAAATGCAGAAATTCCCTTTATTTTAGGCCAAAAATACAAAAATTACCCTTATTTTTGAGCAAAAATGCAGAAATTTCCCTTAATTTGGGGCAAAAAGGCAGAAATTCCCCTAAATTTTGGGCAAAAATGCAGAAATTTCCCTTAATTTTGGGCAAAAATTCAGAAATTCCCCTTATTTTGGGCCAAATAGGCAGAAATTTTCCTTATTTTGAGGCAAAAGGTTAGAAATTTAACTTATTTTAGGAAAAAATTGCAGAAACTTCCCTCATTTTGTGGCAAAAACGCAGAAATTCCCATTATTTTGGGGTAAAAAGGCAGAAATTCCCCTTATTCTGGAACAAAATTGCAGAAATTTTCCATATTTTGCGCAAAAATGCAGTAATGCTGCTAATTTTGGGGCAAAATTAAGAAATTTCACTAATTTTGGGGCAAAAAGGCAAAAATCCCTATTATTTTGGGGCAAAAATGCAGAAATATTTCTTTTTTGGGACAAAATTCAGAAATTTCCTTTATTTTGAGGCAAATTGCCGAAATTTCCTTTATTTTGGGGTAAAAATGTAGTAATGCTTCTGAATTAGGAGCAAAAAATCAGAAATTCCCCTAATTTTGGGGCAAAAAGGCAGAAATTCCCCTTATAGTGGGGCAAAATTGCTGAGATTTCCCTTTTTTTGGACAAAATTGCAAAAATTTTTCTTATTTTGGCGTAAAATTGCAGAATTTTCTCTTATCTTGGGCAAAAATGTTAGAAATTCCTCTTCTTTCAGGTCATAAAGGCAGAAATTCTGCTTATTTGCGGTCAAAAATGCAGAACTTACCCTTATTTTAGAGCAAAAAGACTGAAATTCCCCTTATTTTTTGCCTTAAAGGCAGAAATTCTTTTTATTTTACGGAAAAAAATCAGAAATTCCTCTTAATTTTGGGCAAAAATGCAGAACTTACCCTTATTTTAGAGCAAAAAAAGACTGAAATTCCCCGTATTTTTTGCCTTAAAGGCAGAAATTCTTTTTATTTTAGGGCAAAAATCAGAAATTCCTTTTAATTTTGGGCAAAAATGCAGAAATTTCCATTATTTTGGACAAAAAGACAGTAATGCCCCTAGTTTTGGGGCAAAAAGGAAGAAATTCTCCTAATTTTGGAGCAAAATTGCAGATATTTCCCTAATTTTGGGGCAAAAGTGCAGAAATTTCCCTAATTTTGTTTCAAAATTTCAGAAATTCCCTTTATTTTTGGGCAAAATTGCAGAAATTCCCCTTATTTTGGGGCAAAAATGCAGAAATTCTTGCAATTTTTGGGCAGAATTGCAGAAACTTTCCTTAATTTGGGGCAAAATTGCAAAAATTCCCCTAATTTTGTATCAAAATTGTAGAAATTCCCTTTTTTTGAGGCAAAAATGCAGAAATTCCACTATATTTTGGTGCAAAATTTCAGAAATTTCCTTTATTTTGGGGCAAAAAGGCAGAAATTACTTTTATTTTTGGGCAAAATTGAAGAAATTTCCTTTATCATTGGACAAAAATCCAGTAATTCCCCTTATTTTGGGTCAAAAAGGCAGAAATTCTTCTTATTTTAGGGCAAAAAGGCAGAAAATCCAATTAATTTTGGGCAAAAATGCAGAAATTTACCTTATTTTGGGGCAAAAACACAGTAATGCCCCTAATTTTGCGGCAAAAATGCAGAAATTCCCCTAATTTTGGGGCAAAAGGCAGAAATTCCCCTTATTGTGGGGCAAAATTGCTGAAATTTCCCTTTTTGGGACAAAATTGCAGCAATTTCTCTTATTTTGAGGCAAAATTGCAGAAATTCCCCTTATTTCGCGTCAAAAAGGCAGAAATACCGCATACTTGGTGTCAAAAATGCAGAAATTACCCTTATTTTAGTGCAAAAAGACTGAAATTCCCACTTTTTTGCGCCAAAAAGGCAGAAATTTACTTTATTTTGGAACAAAATTGCAGAAATTCCCCTTCTTTTGTTTCAAAAAGGCAGAAATTCCTTATATTTTGGAGGAAAAATCTAGAAAATACCATTATTTTGGTGCAAAATTACAGAAATTTCCCTAATTTTGGGCAAAAATTGCAGAAATTCCTCTTATTTTGGAGCAAAAATGCAGAAAATTTCCTTAATATAGGGCAAAAATACAGAAATTCCCCTGATATTGGGGCAAAAATTCAGAAATTCCCCTTATTTTAGGCCAAAAATACAAAAATTACCCTTATTTTGGGGGAAAAATGCAGAAATTTCCTTTAATTTGGAGCAAAAATGCAGAAATTCCCTTTATTTGGGGCCAAAAAGTCAGGAATTTCCCGTATTTTGGGGCAAAAGTATAGAAATTTAACTTATTTTAGGATAATATTGCAGAAATTTTCCTTATTTTGTGGCAAAAATGAAAAAATTCCCATTATTTTGGAACAAAATTGCATTAATTTTCCATATTTTGGGGCAAAAATGCAGTAATGCTTCTAATTTTGAGGCAAAATTCAGAAATTCCACTAATTTTGCGGCAAAAAGGCAGAAATTCCACTTATTTTGGGGCAAAAATTCAGAAATTTCCTATTTTGTGCTCAAAAAAGCAGAAAATTCCTTTATTTTGCGGCAAATTGCAGAAATTTCCCTTATTTTGTGGCAAAAATTCTGTAATGCTTCTAATTTTGGGGAAAAAATCAGAAATTCCTTTTATTGTGGGGCAAAATTGATGAAATTTCCTTTTTTTGGGACAAAATTGCAGAAATTTTCCTTATTTTTAAGCAAAATTGCAGAAATTTCCCTTATCTTGTGGCAAAAATACAGAAATTCCTTTTATTTCAGGGCAGAAGGGCAGAAATTCAGCTTATTTGGGGGCAAATTCCAGAAATTATCCATATTTAAGGGAAAAAGACTGAAATTCCTCTTATTTTGTGCCAAAAAGGCAGAAATTCTTCTTATTTTAGAGCAAAAAGGCAGAAATTCCACATAATTTTGGGCAAAAATACAGAAATTCTCCTAATTTTGGAGCAAAATGGCTGAAATTCCCCTAATTTTGGAGCAAAATTGCAGAAATTTCCCAAATTTTGGGGCAAAAATGCAGAAATTTCCCTAATTTTGTGGCAAATTTGCAGAAATTTCTTTTATTTTGGGGCAAAATTGCAGAAATTCCCCATTATTTTGGAGCAAAATTGCAGAAATTCTTCTTATTTTGGCGCAAAAATGCAGAAATTCCCGCAATTTTTGGGCAAAATTGCAGAAATTTACCTTAATTTAAGGCAAAATAGCAGAAATTCCTATAATTTTGTGTCAAAATTGCAGAAATTCCCTTCATTTTGAGGCAAAATGGCAGAAATTCCACTTTATTTTGGTGCAAAATTGCAGAATTTCTCTTATTTGGGGCAAAAAGGCAGAAATTCTCTTTATTTTGGGGCAAACAGGCAGAAATTTCTCTTATTTTTGATCAAAATAGAAGAAATTTTTCTTATCATGGGACAAAAATCCAGAAATTCTTTTTATTTCGGGTCAAAAAGGCAAAAATTCTTCTTATTTTAGGGCAAAAAGGCAGAAATTACCCTAATTTTGGGGCAAAAAGGCAGAATTTCTTCTTATTGTGGGGCAAAATTGCTGAAATTTCAATTTGTTAGGACAAAATTGCTGAAATTTCCATTATTTGGGGCAAAATTGCAGAAATTCCATTTATCATGGGACAAAAATCCAGAAATTCCCCTTATTTCAGATCAAAAAGGCAGAAATTCTGGTAATTTGGGGGCAAATTGCAGAAATTAAACTTATTTAAGGGAAAAAGACTGAAATTTCCCTTATTTTGTGCCAAAAAGGCAGAAATTCTTCTTTTTTAGAGCAAAAAGGCAGAAATTCCAATTAATTTTGGGCAAAAATGCAGAAATTCCCCTAATTTTGGGGCAAAAGGCAGAAATTCCTCTTATTGTGGGGCAAAATTCCTGAAATTTCCCTTTTTTGGGACAAAATTGCAGAAATTTCCCTTATTTTGGGGCAAAATTGCAGAAATTCCCCTTACTTTGGGTCAAAATGCAGAAATACCGCATACTTGGTTTGAAAAATGCAGAAATTACCCTTATTTTAGGCCAAAAAGACTGAAATTCCCTTATTTTGTGCCAAAAGGGCAGAAATTTCCCTTATTTTGGGGCAAAAATGCAAATATTTCCCTTATTTTGTGGCAAAATTGCAGAAAATTCCTTTATTTTGGGACAAAAATGCAGAAATTCCCCATATTTTATGGCAAAATTGCAGATATTTCTCTTATTTTGGAGCAAAATTGCAGAAATTCTTTTTATTTTGTTTCAAAAAGACAGAAATTCTTTTTATTTTGGAGCAAAAATGCAGAAATTCCCTTATTTTGGTGCAAAATTGCATAAATTTCCCTTATTATAGGGCAAAAAGGCAGAAATTCCCCTAATTATAGGGCAAAACTGCAGAAATTTCCCTTATTTTGGGGAAAAATTGCAGAAATTCCCCTAATTTTAGGGCAAAATTGCAGAAATTAATCTTATTTTGGGGCAAAATTGCAGAAATTCCGTAATTTTGAAAAAAAATTGCAGAAATTCCCTTTATTTTGGAGCAAAAATGCAGAAATTTTCCTTAATTACCTAAATTTTCTTATTATAGGGCAAAAATACAGATATTACCCTTATTTAAGGCAAAAAGATTAAATTCCTATTATTTTGGGGCAAAAAGGCAGAAATTCCTCTTATTTTAGGGCAAAAAGGCAGAAATTTTCCTTATTTGTGGGCAAAAATACAGAAATTTCCCTTAATTTGAAGCAAAAAAGCAGATTTTCCCCTTATTTGGGGCCAAAAAGGCAGAAATTTCCCTTATTTTGGAACAAAATTGCAGAAATTTCCCATATTTTGGGGCAAAAATGCAGTAATGCTGCTAATTTTGGGGCAAAATTCAGAAATTTCACTAATTTTGGGGCAAAAAGGCAAAAATCCCTATTACTTTGGGGCAAAAATGCAGAAATATCCCTTTTTTGGGACAAAATTGCAGAAATTTTCTTTATTTTGAGGCAAATTGCAGAAATTTCCCTTATTTTGGGGTAAAAATGCAGTAATGCTTTTAATTTTGGAGCAAAAATTCAGAAATTCCCCTAATTTTGGGGCAAAAAGGCAAAAATTCCCCTTATTATGGGAAAAATTGCTGAGATTTCCCATTTTTGGACAAAATTGCAAAAATTTCTTTTATTTTGGGGTAAAATTGCAGAAATTTCTCTTATCTTGTGCAAAAATGTTAGAAATTCCCCTTCTTTCAGGTGTTAAAGGCAGAAATTCCACTTATTAGGGGGCAAATTGCAGAAATTACCCTTATTTTAGGGCAAAAAGACTGAAATTCCCATTATTTTTTGTCGTAAAGGCAGAAATTCTTTTTATTTTAGGGCAAAAATCAGAAATTCCACTTAATTTTGGGCAAAATGCAGAAAATTCCCTAATTTTGGGCAAAAAGACAGTAATGCCCCTAATTTTGGAGCAAAACTGCAGAAATTTCCCTTATTTTGGGCAAAAAGACAGTAATGCCCCTAATTTTGGAGCAAAAAGGCAGAAATTTCCCTAATTTTTTGTCAAAATTTCAGAAATTCCCTTTTTTTGGGGCAAAATTGCAGAAATTCCTCTCATTTTGGGAAAAAATGCAGAAATTCCCACAATCTTTGGGCAAAATTGCAGAAATTTACCTTAATTTGTGGCAAAATTGCAGAAATTCCCCTAATTTTGTGTCAAAATTGAAGAAATTCCCTTTATTTTGAGGCAAAAATGCAGAAATTCCACTTTATTTTGGTGCAAAATTGCAGAAATTCCCCTTATTTTGGGGCAAAAAGGCAGAAATTTCTTTTATTTTTGGGCAAAATTCAAGAAATTTTCCTTATCATGGAACAAAAATCCAGAAATTCCCCTTATTTTGGGTCAAAAAGGCAGAAATTCTTATTATTTTAGGGCAAAAAGGCAGAAAATCCAATTAATTTTGGTCAAAATGCAGAAATTTACCTTATTTTGGGGCAAAACCACAGTAATGCCCCTAATTTTGTGGCAAAAATGCTGAAATTCCCCTAATTTTGGGGCAAAAGGCAGAAATTCCCTTTATTGTGAGGCAAAATTGCTGAAATTTCCCTTTTTTGGGACAAAATTGCAGAAATTTCTCTTATTTTGGTGCAAAATTGTGAAAATTCCCCTTATATCGGGTCAAAAAGGCAGAAATACCGCATACTTGGTGTCAAAAATGCAGAAATTACCCTTATTTTAGGGCAAAAAGACAGAAATTCCCTCTTTTTTGTTTCAAAAAGGCAGAAATTCCCCTTATTTTGGGGCAAAAATGCAAAATGCCCCTTATTTTGGAATAAAATTGCAGAAATTCCCCTGTTTTTTGTTTCAAAAAGGCAGAAATTCTCTTTATTTTGGAGGAAAAATGTAGGAAATACCATTATTTTGGTGCAAAATTGCAGAAATTCCCATAATTTTGGGTAAAAATTGCAGAAATTTCCCTTATTTTGAGGCAAAATTGCAGAAATTCTTCTAATTTTTGGGCAAAATTTCAGAAATTTTTCTTATATTGGGGCAAAATTACAGAAATTAACCTAATTTTGGGGAAAAATTGCAGAAATTCCCCTTATTTTGGAACAAAAATGCAGAAATTGTCTTTAATTCAGGGCAAATTACAGAAATTCCCCTGATCTTGGGGCAAAAATGCAGAAATTCTCTTTATTTTAGGCCAAAAATACAAAAATTACCCTTATTTTGGGGCAAAAACACAGTAATGCCCCTAATTTTGGAGCAAAATGGCAGAAATTCCCCTAATTTGGGGGTAAAAATGCTGAAATTCCCCTTATTCTTGGGCAAAAATGCTGAAATTCCCCTTATTTTGAAGCAAAAATGCAGAAATTCCCGTTATTTTAGGTAAAAAAGGCAGAAATTCTGCAAATTTGGGGACAAATTGCAGAAATGAAACTTAATTTAGGGAAAAAGACTGAAATTCTTCTTATTTTGTGCCTTAAAGGCAGAAATTCTTATTTTAGGGCAAAAATACAGAAATTCCACTTAATTTTGAGCAAAAATGCAGAATTTTTCATTAATTTGTGGAAAAATGCAGAAATTTCCCTTATTTTTGGCCAAATAGGCAGAAATTTCTTTTATTTTGAGGCAAAAGCTTAGAAATTGAACTTGTTTTAGGATAAAATTGCAGAAACTTTCCTTATTTTGTAGCAAAAATGCAGAAATTCCCATTATTTTGGGGGAAAAAGGAACTAATTTCCCTTATTTTGTAACAAAATTGCAGAAATTTCCCATATTTTAGGGCAAAAATGCAGTAATGCTTCTAATTTTGGGGCAAAATCAGAAATTTCACTAATTTTGGGGGAAAATTCAGAAATTTCACTAATTTTGGGGCAAAAAGGCAGAAATTCCTAATATTTTGGGGCAAAATGAAGAAATTCCTTTTATTTGGGGGCAAAAAGGCAGAAATTCTCCTCATTTTGGGGCAAAAAGGCAGAAATTTTCCTTAGTTTTAGGTAAAATTGCAGAAATTTCCCTTATCATGGGACAAAAATCCAGAAATTGCCCTCATTTTAGGTCAAAAAGGCAGAAATTCCGCTAATATGGGGGGAAATTGCAGATATTAAACTTATTTAAAGGAAGAATACTGAAATTTCACTTATTTTGATCCAAAAAATCAGAAATTCTTCTTATTTTAGGGCAAAAAGGCAGAAATTCCAATTAATTTTGGGGAAAAATGCAGAAATTTCCCGTATTTTGGGGCAAAAACACAGTAATGCCCCTAATTTTGAGGCAAAAATGCAAAAATTCCCCTAATTTTGGGGCAAAAAGCAGAAATTCCCCTTATTGTGGGGCAAAATTGCTGAAATTTCCCTTTTTTGGGACAAAATTACAGAAATTTCTCTTATTTTGGGGCAAAATTGCAGAATTCACCCTTATTTCGGGTCAAAAATGCAGAAATACCACATACTTGGTGTCAAAATGCAGAAATTACCCATATTTTAGGGCAAAAAGACTGAAATTCCCTTTTTTGCACGAAAAATGCAGAAATTCCCCTTATTTTGGGGCAAAAATGCTGAAATTCCCCTTATTTTGGAACAAAATTGTAGAAATTCCCCTTTTATCTTTGAAAAAGGCAGAAATTCTCTTTATTTTTGAGCAAAAATGCAGAAAATTTCGTTATTTTGGTGCAAAATTGCATAAATTTCCTTTATTATAGCATAAAAAGGCAGAAATTCCTCTAATTATAGGTCAAAATTGCAGAAATTTGCCTTATTTTGGGGCAAAAATGCAGAAATTCCCCTATTTTGGGGCAAAATTGCAGAAATTTTCCTTATTTTTGGGCAAAATTGCAGAAATTCCCCTAATTTTGTGTCAAAATGGCAGAAAATGCCTTTATTTTTGGGCAAAAATGCAGAAAATCAACATTAATTTGGAGCAAAATTGCAGAAACTCCTCTTATTTTGTGGCAAAAAGGCAAAAATTCTCATTATTTTGGGGCAAAAAGCAGAAATTTCCCTTATATTTGGGCAAAATTGCAGAAATTTCCCTTATCATGGGACAAAAATCCAGAAATTTCCCTTATTTCAGGTCAAAATGCAGAAATTCCGCTAATTTGGAAGCAAATTCCAAAAATTACCCTAATTTTAGGGAAAAAGCCTGAAATTCCCCGTTTTTTGGGCAAAAAAGCAGAAATTTCCCTTAATTTTGGGCACAAATGCAGAATTTTCTCCTTACTTGGGGCCAAAAAGGCAGAAATTTCCCTTATTTTGGTGCAAAAGTATAGAAATTTAACTTATTTTAGGATAATATTGCAGAATTTTTTCTTATTTTGTGGCAAAAATGAAGAAAATCCCATTATTGTGCGGTAAAAACGCAGAAATTCCCATTATTTTGGAACAAAATTAAAGAAATTTTCCATATTTTGGGGCAAAAATGCAGTAATGCTTTAAATTTTGGGGCAAAATTCAGAAATTCCACTAATTTTGGGGCAAAAAGGCAGAAATTCCACTTATTTTGTGGCAAAAATTCAGAATTTCCCTTTTTTGGGTCAAAAAGGCAGAAAGTTCCTTTATTTTGAGCCCAATTGCAGAAATTTCCCTTATTTTGGGGCAAAAATTGCAGAAATTTTCCTTTTTTGGGACAGAATTGCAGAAATTTCCCTTATTTTTGGGCAAAATTGCAGAAATTTCCCTTATCTTGTTTCCAAAATACAGAAATTCCTTTTATTTCAGGTCAAAAAGGCAGAAATTATGCTTTCTTGAGGGCAAATTTTAGAAATTACCCTTATTTTATAGAAAAAGCCTGAAATTCCTCTTATTTTTTGCCAAAAAAGCAGAAATTTTTCTTATTTTAGAGCAAAAAGGCAGAAATTCCACATAATTTTGGGCAAAAATGCAGAAATTTCCCTTATTTTGGGGCAAAAACACAGTAATACCCCTAATTTTGGAGCATAATGGCGGAAATTCCCCTAATTTGGCGGTAAAAATGCAGAAATTCCCCTTATTTTTGGGCAAAAATGCTGAAATTCCCCTATTTTGGAGCAAAAATGCAGAAATTCCCCTTATTTCAGGTCAAAAAGGCAGAAATTCTGCTAATTTGGAGGCAAATTGCAGAAATTAAACTTAATTTAGGGAAAAAGACTTAAATTCCTTTTATTTTGTGCCCTATAGCAGAAATTATTATTTTAGGGCAAAAATACAGAAATTCCACTTAATTTTGAGCAAAAATGCAGAAATTTTCCTTAATTTGTGGAAAAATGCAGAAATTTCCTTTATTTTTGGCCAAATAGGCAGAAATTTCTTTTATTTTGAGGCAAAAGCTTAGAAATTTAACTTATTTTAGGATAAAATTGCAGAAACTTCACTTATATTGTAGCAAAAATGCAGAAATACCATTATTTTGGGGTAAAAAGGAAGAAATTTACTTTATTTTGGAACAAAATAGTAGAAATTTCTCAAATTTTGGGGCAAAAATGCAGTAATGCTTCTTATTTTGGAGCAAATATCAGAAATTACACTAATTTTGGGGCAAAATTCAGAAATTTAACTAATTTTGGGGCAAAAGGCAGAAATTCCTATTATTTTGGAGCAAAAATGCAGAAATTCCTTTTATTTGGGGGCAAAAATGCAGAAATTCTCCTCATTTTGGGGCAAAAAGGCAGAAATTTACCTTAGTTTTAGGTAAAATTGCAGAAATTTCCCTTATTATTGGACTAAATCCAGAAATTCCCCTAATTTTAGGTCAAAAAGGCAGAAATTCCGCTAATTTGGGGGCAAATTGCAGAAATTAAACTTATTTAAGGGAAGAATACTGAAATTTCCCTTATTTTGATCCAAAAAAGCAGAAATTCTTCTTATTTTAGGGCAAAAAGGCAGAAATTCCAATTAATTTTGGGGAAAAATGCAGAAATTACCCGTATTTTGGGGCAAAAACACAGTAATGCCCCTAATTTTGCGGCAAAAATACAGAAATTCCCCTAATTTTGGGGCAAAAAGCAGAAATTCCCATTATTGTGGGGCAAAATTGCTGAAATTTTCCTTTTTGGGGCAAAATTGAAGAATTCACCCTTATTGCGGGTCAAAAATGCAGAAATACCACATACTTGATGTCAAAATGCAAAAATTACCCTTATTTTAGGGAAGAAAGACTGAAATTCCCCCTTTTTTGCGCCAAAAATGCAGAAATTCCCCTTATTTTGGGGCAAAAATCCAGAAATTCCCCTTATTTTGGAACAAAATTGTAGAAATTCCTCTTTTTTTTTTTTCAAAAAGGCAGAAATTCCCTTTATTTTGCAGCAAAAATGCAGAAAATTTCCTTATTTTGGTGCAAAATTGCATAAATTCCATTATTATAGGGTAAAAGTCAGCAATTCCTCTAATTATAGGGCAAAATTGCAGAAATTTGCCTTATTTTGGGGCAAAAATGCAGAAATTTCCCTAATTTTGGGGCAAAATTGCAGAAATTTAATTATTTTCAGACAAAATTGCAGAAATTCCCCTAATTTTGTGTCAAAATTGCAGAAAATGCCTTTATTTTGGGGCAAAAATTCAGAAAATCAACATGAATTTGGAGCGAAATTGCAGAAACTCCTCTTATTTTGGGGCAAAAAGGCAAAAATTCTCCTTATTTTGGGGCAAAATGCAGAAATTTCCCTTATTTTTGGGCAAAATTGCAGAAATTTCCCTTATCATGGGACAAAATTCCAGAAATTTCCCTTATTTCAGGTCAAAAAGGCAGAAATTCCGCTAATTTGGGGGCAAATTCCAGAAATTACCCTAATTATACGGAAAAAGCCTGAAATTCCCCTTTTTTGGGCAAACATGCAGAAATTTCTCTTAATTTGGGGCAAAATTCAGATTTTACCTTTTATTTGGGGCCAAAAATGCAGAAATTTCCCTTATTTTGGGGCAAAAGTATAGAAATTTAACTTATTTTAAAATAATATTGTAGAATTTTCCATAATTTTGTGGCAAAAATGAAGAAATTCCCATTATTTTGCGGTTAAAATGCAGAAATTCATATTATTTTGGAACAAAATTGAAAACATTTTCCATATTTTGAGGCAAAAATGCAGTAATGCTTTTAATTTTGAGGCAAAATTCAGAAATTCCACTAATTTTGGTGCAAAAATGCAGAAATTCCACTTATTTTGCAGCAAAAATTCAGAAATTTCCATTTTTTGGTCAAAAGGGCAGAAATTTCCTTTATTTTGAGGCAAATTGCAGAAATTTCCCTTATTTAGGGGCAAAAATCCTGTAATGCTCCTAATTTTGTGGCAAAAATCAGAAATTCCATTAATTTTGGGGCAAAAAGGCAGAAATTCCCCTTATTGTGGGGCACAATTGCTGAAATTTCCCTTTTTTGGGACAAAATTGCAGAAATTTCCCTTATTTTTGGCAAACTTGCAGAAATTTCCCTTATCTTGTTGCCAAAATACAGAAATTCCTTTTATTTCAGGTCAAAAAGGCAGAAATTACGCTTTCTTGAGGGCAAATTTTAGAAATTACCCTTATTTTAGAGAAAAAGCCTGAAATTCCTCTTATTTTGTGCCAAAAAAGCAGAAATTCTTCTTATTTTAGAGCAAAAAGGCAGAAATTCCACATAATTTAGGGCAAAAATGCAGAAATTTCCCTTATTTTGGGGCTAAAGCACAATAATGCCCCTAATTTTGGAGCAAAAAGGCGGAAATTCCCCTAATTTGCGGGTAAAAATGCAGAAATTCCCCTTATTTTTGGGCAAAAATGCTGAAATTCCCCTTATTTTGGAGCAAAAATGCATAAATTCCGCTTATTTCAGGACAAAAAGGCAGAAATTCTGCTAATTTGGGAACAAATTGCAGAAATTAAACTTAATTTAGGGAAAAAGACTGAAATTCCCCTTATTTTGTGCCTTAAAGGCAGAAATTCTTATTTTAGGGCAAAAATCCAGAAATTCCACTTAATTTTGAGCAAAAATGCAGAAATTTTCTTTAATTTGTGGAAAAATGCAGAAATTTCCCTTATTTTTGGTCAAATAGGCAGAAATTTCTTTTATTTTGAGGCAAAAGCTTAGAAATTTAACTTATTTTAAGATAAAATTGCAGAAACTTTCCTTATTTTGTAGCAAAAATGCATAAATTCCCATAATTTGGGGGTAAAAAGGAACTAATTTCTCTTATATTGTAACAAAATTGCAGAAATTTCTCATATTTTGGGGCAAAAATGAAGTAATGCTTCTAATTTTGGGGGAAAATTCAGAAATTTCACTAATTTTGGGGCAAAATTCAGAAATTTCACTAATTTTGGGGCAAAAAGGCAGAAATTCCTATTATTTTTGTGCAAAATGCAGAAATTCCTTTTATTTGGGGGCAAAAACGCAGAAATTCTCCTCATTTTGGGGCAAAAAGGCAGAAATTTCCCTTATTTTTGGGCAAAATTGCAGAAATTTTCCTTATCATGGGACAAAAATCCAGAAATTTCCCTCATTTTAGGTCAAAAAGGCAGAAATTCCGCTAATTTGGGGGCAAATTGCAGATATTAAACTTATTTAAGGGAAGAAGACTGAAATTCCCCTTATTTTGTGCCAATAAAGCAGAAATTCTTCTTATTTTAGGGCAAAAAGTCAGAAATTCCAATTAATTTTGGGGAAAAATTCAGAAATTTCCCTTATTATGGGGCAAAAACACAGTAATGCCTCTCATTTTGCGGCAAAAATGCAGAAATTCCTCTAATTTTGGGGCATAAGGCAGAAATTCTCTTTATTGTGGGGCAAAATTGCTGAAATTTCCCTTTTTTGGGACAAAATTGCAGAAATTCCCCTTATTTCGGGTCAAAATGGGAGAAATACCGCATACTTGGTGTCAAAAATGCAGAAATTACCCTTATTTTAGGGCAAAAACACTGTAATTCCCCCTTTTTTGCGCCAAAAAGAAGGAAATTCCCCTTATTTTGGAACAAAATTGCAGAAATTCCCCTTTTTTTGTTTCAAAAAGGCAGAAATTCCCTTTATTTTAGAGCAGAATTGCAAAAGATTCCCTTATTTTGGTGCAAAATTGCATAAATTTCCTTATTATAGGGCAAAAAGGCAGAAATTCCTTTAATTATAGGGCAAAATTGCAGAAATTTCCCTTATTTTGGGGCAAAATTGCAGAAATTTCCATAATTTTAGGGCAAAATTGCATTAATTTCCCTTATGTTGTTGCAAAAATGCAGAAATTCCCCTAAATTTGGAAAAAAATTGCAGAAATTCCCTTTATTTTGGAGCAAAAATGCAAATATTTTCCTTAATTCAGGGCAAAAATACAGACATTCCCCTTATTTTGGGGCAAAAATGCAGAAATTTCTTTTATTTTAGGGCAAAAATACAGAAATTACCCTTATATAAGGCAAAAAAAATAAATTCCCTTTATTTTGGGGCAATAGGCAGAAATTCCCATTATTTTAGGGCAAAAAGTTAGAAATTCCTTTTTTTGGGGGGCAAAAATGCAGAAATTTCCCTTAATTTGGGGCAAAAATGCAGATTTTCCCCTTATTTAGGGCCAAAAAGTCAGCAATTTCCTTTATTTTGGTGCAAAAGTAGAGAAATTTAAGTTATTTTAAAATAATATTGCAGAAATTTTCCTTATTTTATGGCAAAAATGAAGAAATTCTCATTATTTTGCAATAAAAATGCAGAAATTCCCTTTATTTTGGAACAAAATTGAAAAAATTTCCTATATTTTGGGGCAAAAATGCAGTAATGCTTCTAATTTGGGGGCAAAATAAGGAAATTCCCCTAATTTTTTGGGCAAAAATGCAGAAATTCCACTTATTTTGTGGAAAAAAATCAGAAATTTCCCTTATTGTGGGGCAAAAATTCTGTAATGCTTTTAATTTTGGGGCAAAAATCAGAAATTCCATTAATTTTGGTTCAAAAAGGCAGAAATTCCCCTTATTGTGGATCAAAATTGCTGAAATTTCCCTCTTTTGGGACAAAATTGCAGAAATTTCCCTTATTTTTGGGCAAAATTGCAGAAATTTCCCTTATCTTGTTGCCAAAATACAGAAATTCCTTTTATTTCAGTTCAAAAAGGCAGAAATTACTGTTTCTTGAGGGCAAATTTTAGAAATTACCCTTATTTTAGAGAAAAAGCCTGAAATTCCTCTTATTTTGTGCCAAAAATCAGAAATTCTTCTTGTTTTAAAGCAAAAAGGCAAAAATTCCACATAATTTTGGCAAAAATGCAGAAATTTCCCTTATTTTGGGGCAAAAACACAGTAATGCCCCTAACTATGGAGCAAAAAGGCAGAAATTCCCCTAATTTGAGGGTAAAAATGCAGAAATTCCCCTTATTTTTGGGCAAAAATGCTGAAATTCCCCTTATTTTGGAGCAAAAATGCAGAAATTCCCCTTATTTCAGGTCAAAAAGGCAGAAATTCCGCTAATTTGGGGGCAAATTGCAGAAATTAAACTTAATTTAGGGAAAAAGACTGAAATTCCCCTTATTTTGTGCCTTAAAGGCAGAAATTATTATTTTAGGGCAAAAATACAGAAATTCCACTTAATTTTGAGCAAAAATGCAGAAATTTTCCTTAATTTGTGGAAAAATGAGGAAATTTTCCTTATTTTTGGCCAAATAGGCAGAAATTTCTTATATTTTGAGGCAAAAGCTTAGAAATTTAACTTATTTTAGGATAAAATTGCAGAAACTTCACTTATTTTGTAGCAAAAATGCAGAAATTCCCATTATTTTGGGGTAAAAAGAAAATACTTTCCCTTATTTTGTAACAAAATTGCAGAAATTTCCCATATTTTGGGGCAAAAATGCAGTACTGTTTCTAATTTTGGGGCAAAATTCAGAAATTTCACTAATTTTGGGGCAAAATTCAGAAATTTCACTAATTTTGGTGCAAAAAGGCAGAAATTTCTATTATTTTGTGGCAAAATGCAGAAATTCCTTTTATTTGGGGGCAAAAACGCAGAAATTCTCCTCATTTTGGGGCAAAAAGGCAGAAATATCCCTTATTTTTGGGCAAAATTGTAGAAATTTCCCTTATCATGGGACAAAAATCCAGAAATTCCCCACATTTTAGGTCGAAAAGGAAGAAATTCCGCAAGTTTGGGGGCAAATAGCAGATATTAAACTTATTTAAGGGAAGAAGACTGAAATTCCCCTTATTTTGTGCCAAAAAAGCAGAAATTCTTCTTATTTTAGGGCAAAAAGGCAGAAATTCCAATTAATTTTGGGGAAAAATTCAGAAATTTCCCTTATTATGGGGCAAAAACACAGTAATGCCTCTCATTTTGCGGCAAAAATGCAGAAATTCCCCTAATTTTGATGAAAAAGGTAGAAATTCCTTTTATTGTGGGGCAAAATTGCTGAAATTTCCCTTTTTTGGGACAAAATTGCAGAAATTCCCCTTATTTCGGGTCAAAATGGCAGAAATACCGCATACTTGGTGTCAAAAATGCAGAAATTACCCTTATTAGAGGTCAAAATGATTGAAATTCCCCCTTATTTGCACAAAAAAAGGCAGAAATTCCTTTTATTTTGGGGCAAAAATGCAGGAATTCTCCTTATTTTGGAAAAAAATTGCAGAAATTCCCCTTTTTTGTTTCAAAAAGGCAGAAATTCCCTTTATTTTATAGGAAAAATGCAGAAGATTCCCTTATTTTGGTGCAAAATTGCATAAATTTCCCTTATTATAGGGCAAAAAGGCAGAAATTCCCCTAATTATAGGGCAAAATTGCAGAAATTTCCCTTATTTTGGGGCAAAATTGCAGAAATTTTCATAATTTTTGGGCAAAATTGCAGAAATTTCCCTTATTTTGGGGCAAAATTGCAGAAATTCCCCTAATTTTGGAAAAAAAATTGCAGAAATTCCCCTTATTTCGGAGCAAAAATGCAGAAATTTTCATTAATTCAGGGCAAAAATACAGAAATTCCCCTTATTTTGGGGCAAAAATGCAGAAATTTCTCTTATTTTAGGGCAAAAATACAGAAATTACCCTTATTTAAGGCAAAAAGACTAAATTCCCCTTATTTAAGGGCAAAAAAACAGAAATTCCCCTTATTTTAGGGCAAAAAGTAAGAAATTCTCCCTTTTTGGGGGCAAAAATGCAGAAATTTCCCTTAATTTGTGGCAAAAATGCAGAATTTCCCCTTATTTGGGGCCAAAAAGTCAAAAATTTCACTTATTTTTGTGGAAAAGTATAGAAATTTAACTTATTTTAAAATAATATTGCAGAAATTTCATTTATTTTGTGGAAAAAATGAAGAAATTCCCATTATTTTGCAAAAAAAAAGGCAGAAATTCCCTTTATTTTGGAACAAAATTGCAGAAATTTTCTATATTTTGGGGCAAAAATGCAGTAATGCTTCTAATTTGGGGGAAAAATTAGGAAATTCCACAAATTTTGGGGCAAAAAGGCAAAAATTCCACTTATTTTGCGGCAAAAATTCAGAAATTTCCATGTTTTGGGTCAAAAAGGCACAAATTTTCTTTATTTTGAGGCAAATTTCAGAAATTTCCCTTATTTTGTGGCAAAAATTCTGTAATGCTTCTAATTTCTGGGCAAAAATCAGAAATTCCATTAATTTTGAGGCAAAAGGCAGAAATTCCCCTTATTGTGGAGCAAAATTGCTGAAATTTCCCTTTTTTGGAAAAAAATTGCAGAAATTTCTCTTATTTTTGGGCAAAATTGCAGAAATTTCCCTTTTCTTGTGGCCAAAATACAGAAATTCCTTTTTTTTCAGGTCAAAAAGGCAGAAATTATGCTTTCTTGGGGGCAAATTTTAGAAATTACCCTTATTTTAGAGAAAAAGCCTGAAATTCCTCTTATTTTTTGACAAAAAGGCAGAAATTCTTCTTATTTTAGAGCAAAAAGGCAGAAATTCCACATAATTTTGGGCAAAAATGCAGAAATTTCCCTTATTTTGAGGTAAAACACAGTAATGCCCCTAATTTTGTAGCAAAAATGCGGAAATTCCCCTAATTTTGGGGTAAAAAGGCAGAAATTCCTCTTATTTTGGGACAAAAATGCTGAAATTCCCCTTATTTTGGAATAATAATTCAGAAATTTTCTTTTATTTTAGGGCAAAAAGACAGAATTTCTCCTTAATTTAGGCCAAAAATACAGAAATTACCCTTATATTAGGCCAAAAAGACTAAATTCCCCTTATTTTGGAGCAAAAAGGCAGAAATTCCCCTTATTTTAGGGAAAAAAGGCAGAAATTCTCGTTAATTTTGGGCAAAAATGCAGAAATTTTCCTTAATTTGTGGCAAAAATGCAGAAATTTCTCTTATTTTTGGCCAAATAGGCAGAAATTTCTTATATTTTGAGGCAAAAGGGTAGAAATTTAACATATTTTAGTATAAAATTGCAAAAACTTCCCTTATTTTGTAGAAAAATGCAGAAATTCCCATTATTTTGGGGTTAAAAAAAAAGAAATTTTCCTTATTTTGGAACAAAATTGCAGAAATTTCCCATATTTTGGGGCAAAAATGCAGTAATGCTTCTAATTTTAGGGCAAAATTCAGATATTTCACTAATTTGGAGGCAAAATTCAGAAATTTCACTAATTTTGGGGCAAAAGGCAGATTCCTATTATTTTGGGGCACAAATGCAGAAATTTTTTTTTTGGGGGCAAAAAGGCAAAAATTCTCCTCATTTTGGGGCAATAAGGCAGAAATATCCCTTATTTTTGGGCAAAATTGCAGAAATTTCCCTTATCATGGGACAAAAATACAGAAATTCCTTTCATTTTAGGTCAAAAAGGCAGAAATTCCGCTAATTTGAGAGCTAATTGCAGATATTAAACTTATTTAAGGGAAGAAGACTGAAATTCCTCTTATTTTGTGCCAATAAAGAAGAAATTCTTCTTATTTTAGGTCAAAAAAACAGAAATTCCAATTAATTTTAAGAAAAAATGCAGAAATTTTCCATATTTTGGGGCAAAAACACAGTAATGCCCCTAATTCTGCGGCAAAAACGCAGAAATTTTCCTAATTTTGGGGCAAAAGGCAGAAATTCCCCTTATTGTGGGGCAAAATTGCTGAAATTTCCCTTTTTTGGGACAAAATTGCAGAAATTCTTTTATTTTGGGGCCAAATTGCAGAATTCACCTTTATTTCGGGTCAAAAATGCAGAAATACCGCATACTTGGTGTCAAAATGTAGAAATTACCCTTATTTTAGGGCAAAAAGACTGAAATTCCCTCTTTTTTGCGCCAAAGAGGCAGAAATTCCTCTTATTTTGGGGCAAAAATGCTGAAATTCCCCTTATTTTGGAACAAAATTGTAGAAATTCCTTTTTTTTGTTTCAAAAATGCAGAAATTTCTTTTATTTTGGAGCAAAAATGCAGAAAATTTTCTTATTTTGGTGCAAAATTGCATAAATTTCCCTTACTATAGGGTAAAAAGGAAGAAATTCCTCTAATTATAGGGCAAAATTGCAGAAATTTGCCTTATTTTGAGGAAAAAAGGCAGAAATTCCCCTAATTTTGGGGCAAAATTGCAGAAATTTCCTTTATTTTCAGGCAAAATTGCAGAAATTCCCCTAATTTTGTGTCAAAATTGCAGAAAATGCCTTTATTTTGGGAAAAAAAATGCAGAAAATCAACATTAATTTGGAACAAAATTGCAGAAACTCCTCTTATTTTGGGGCAAAAAGGCAAAAATTCTAATTATTTTGGGGCAAAAGGCAGAAATTTCCCTTATTTTTAGACAAAATTGCAGAAATTTCCCTTTTCATGGGACAAAAATACAGAAATTTCTTTTATTTCAGGTCAAAAAGGCAGAAATTCCGCTAATTTGGGGGCAAATTCCAGAAATTACCCTAATTATAGGGAAAAAGCCTGAAATTCCCCTTTTTTTGGGCAAAAATGTAGAAATTTCCCTTAATTTGGGGCAAAAATGCAGATTTTTCCCCAGATTTGGGGCCAAAAAGGCAGAAATTTCCCTTATTTTGGTGCAAAAGTATAGAAATTTAACTTATTTTAGAATAATATTGCAGAATTTTCCATAATTTTGTGGCAAAAATGAAGAAATTACCATTATTTTGCTGTAAAAACGCAGAAATTCCCATTATTTTGGAACAAAATTGAAAAAATTTTCCATATTTTGAGGCAAAAATGCAGTAATGCTTCGAATTTTGGGGCAAAATTCAGAAATTCCACTAATTTTGGTGCAAAAAAGAAGAAATTCCACTTATTTTGCGGCAAAAATTCAGAAATTTCCTTTTTTTGGGTCAAAAAAGCAGAAATTTCCTTTATTTTGAGGCAAATTGCAGAAATTTCCCTTATTTTGGGGCAAAAATTCTGTAATGCTTCTAATTTTGGGGCAAAAATGAGAAATTCCATTAATTTTGGGGCAAAATGGAAGAAATTTCCCTTATTGTGGGCAAAATTGCAGAAATTTTCTTTTTTTGGGACAAAATTGCAGAAATTTCCCTTATTTTTTGGCAAAATTGCAGAAATTTCCCTTATCTTGTTGCCAAAATACAGAAATTCCTTTTATTTCAGTCAAAAAGGCAGAAATTATGCTTTCTTGAGGGCAAATTTTAGAAACTACCCTTATTTTAGAGAAAAAGCCTGAAATTCCTCTTATTTTGTGCCAAAAAAGCAGAAATTCTTCTTATTTTAGAGCAAAAAGGCAGAAATTCCACATAATTTTGGGCAAAAATGCAGAAATTTCCCTTATTTTGGGGCAAAAACACAGTAATGCACCTAATTTTGGAACAAAATGGCGGAAATTCCCCTAATTTGGGGGTAAAAAAGCAGAAATTCCCCTTATTTTTGGGCAAAAATGCTGAAAATCCTCTAATTTTGGAGCAAAAATGCAGAAATTCCCCTTATTTCAGGTCAAAAAGGCAGAAATTCTGCTAATTTGGAGGCAAATTGCAGAAATTAAACTTAATTTAGGGAAAAAGACTTAAATTCCTGTTATTTTGTGCCCTAATAGCAGAAATTCTTATTTTAGGGCACAAATACAGAAATTCCACTTAATTTTGAGCAAAAATGCAGAAATTTTCTTTAATTTGTGGAAAAATGCAGAAATTTCCCTTATTTTTGGCCAAATAGTCAGAAATTTCTTTTATTTTGAGGCAAAAGCTTAGAAATTTAACTTATTTTAGGATAAAATTGCAGAAACTTCCCTTATTTTGTAGCAAAAATGCAGAAATTCCCATTATTTTGAGGGAAATAGGAACTAATTTCACTTTTTTTGTAACAAAATTGCAGAAATTTCCCATATTTTGGGGCAAAAATGCAGTAATGCTTCTAATTTTGGGGCAAAATCAGAAATTTAACTAATTTTGAGGGAAAATTCAGAAATTTCACTAATTTTGGGGCAAAAAGGAAGAAATTCCTAATATTTTGTGGCAAAATGAAGAAATTCCTTTTATTTGGGGGCAAAAAGGCAGAAATTCTCCTCATTTTGTGGCAAAAAGGCAGAAATTTCCCTTATTTTTGGGCAAAATTGCAGAAATTTCCCTTATCATGGGACAAAATCCTGAAATTCCCCTGATTTTAGGTCAAAAATGCAGAAATTCCCCTAATTTGGGGGCAAATTGCAGATATTAAACTTATTTAAGGGAAGAAGACTGAAATTCCCCTTATTTTGTGCCAAAAAAGAAGAAATTCTTCTTATTTTAGGGCAAAAATGCAGAAATTCCAATTAATTTTGGGGAAAAATGCAGAAATTTCCCGTATTTTGGGGCAAAAACACAGTAATGCCCCTAATTTTGAGGCAAAAATGCAGAAATTCCCCTAATTTTTGGGCAAAAGGCAGAAATTCCCCTTATTGTGAGGCAAAATTGCTGAAATTTCCCCTTTTTAAGACAAAATTGCAGAAATTTCTCTTATTTTGGGGCAAAATTGCAGAATTCACCCTTATTTCGGGTCAAAAATGCAGAAATACCGCATACTTGGTTCGAAAATGCAGAAATTACCCTTATTTTAGGGCAAAAAGACTGATATTCCCCTTTTTTGCACCAAAAATGCAGAAATTCCCCTTATTTTGGGGCAAAAATGCTGAAATTCCCCTTATTTTGAAACAAAATTGTAGAAATTCCCCTTTTTTTCTTTAAAAAAGGCAGAAATTCTCTTTATTTTAGAGCAAAAATGCAGAAAATTTTTTTATTTTGGTGCAAAATTGCATAAATTTCCCTTATTATAGCGTAAAAAGGCAGAAATTCCTCTAATTATAGGTCAAAATTGCAGAAATTTGCCTTATTTTGGGGCAAAAATGCAGAAATTTTCCTAATTTTGTGTCAAAATTGCAGAAAATGCCTTCATTTTGGGGCAAAAATGCAGAAAATCAACATTAATTTGGAACAAAATTGCAGAAATTCCTCTTATTTTGGGGCAAAAAGGCAAAAATTCTCCTTATTTTGGGGCAAAAGGCAGAAATTTCTCTTATTTTTGGGCAAAATTGCAGAAATTTCCCTTATCATGGGACAAAAATCCAGAAATTTCCCTTATTTTAGGTGAAAAAGGCAGAAATTCCGCTAATTTGGGGGCAAATTCAAGAAATTACCCTAATTTTAGGGACAAAGCCTGAAATTCCCATTTTTTTGGGCAAAAATGCAGAAATTTCCCTTAATTTGGGGCAAAAATGCAGAATTTTCCCCTTATTTAGGGCCAAAAAGGCAGAAATTTCCCTTATTTTGGTGCAAAAGTATAGAAATTTAACTTATTTTACAATAATATTGCAGAATTTTCCCTTATTTTGTGGCAAAAATGAAGAAATTCCCATTATTTTGCGGTAAAAATGCAGAAATTCCCATTATTTTTGAACAAAATTGAAGAAATTTTCCATATTTTGGGGCAAAAATGCAGTAATACTTGTAATTTTGGGGCAAAATTCAGAAATTCCACTAATTTTGGGGCAAAAAGGCAGAAATTCCACTTATTTCACGGCAAAAATTCAGAAATTTCCCTTTTTTGGGTCAAAAAGGCAGAAATTTCTTTTATTTTGAGGCAAATGGCAGAAATTTCCCTTATTTTGGGGTAAAATTCTGTAATGCTTCTAATTTTTGGGCAAAAATAAGAAATTCCATTAATTTTGGGGCAAAAAGGCAGAAATTACCCTTATTGTGGGGCAAAATTGCAGAAATTTCTCTTTTTTGGGACAAAATTTCAGAAATTTCCCTTATTTTTGGGCAAAATTGCAAAAATTTCCCTTATCTTGTTGCCAAAATACAGAAATTTTTTTTTCAGGTCAAAAAGGCAGAAATTACGCTTTCTTGAGGGCAAATTTCAGAAATTACCCTTATTTTAGAGGAAAAGCCTGAAATTCCTCTTATTTTGTGCCAAAAAAGCAGAAATTCTTCTTATTTAAAGCAAAAAGGCAGAAATTCCACATAATTTTGGGCAAAAATGCAGAAATTTCCCTTATTTTGGGGCAAAAACACAATAATGCCCCTAATTTTGGAGCAAAATGGCGGAAATTCCCCTAATTTGGGGGTAAAAATGCTGAAATTCCCCTTATTTTTGGGCAAAAATGCTGAAATTCCCTTTATTTTGGAGCAAAAATGCAGAAATTCCCGTTATTTCAGGTAAAAAAGGCAGAAATTCTGCTAATTTGGGGACAAATTGCAGAAATTAAACTTAATTTAGGGAAAAAGACTGAAATTCTTCTTATTTTGTGCCTTAAAGGCAGAAATTCTTATTTTAGGGCAAAAATACAGAAATTCCACTTAATTTTGAGCAAAAATGCAGAAATTTTCCTTAATTTGTGGAAAAATGCAGAAATTTCCCTTATTTTTGGCCAAATAGGCAGAAATTTCTTTTATTTTGAGGCAAAAGCTTAGAAATTTAACTTATTTTAGGATAAAATTGCAGATACTTCCCTTATTTTGTAGCAAAAATGCAGAAATTCCCATTATTTTGGGGGAAAAAGGCACTAATTTCCCTGATTTTGTAACAGAATTGCAGAAATTTCCCATATTTTGGGGCAAAAATGCAGTAATGCTTCTAATTTTGGGGCAAAATCAGAAATTTCACTAATTTTGGGGGAAAATTCCGAAATTTCACTAATTTTGGGGCAAAAAGGAAGAAATTCCTAATATTTTGGGGCAAAATGAAGAAATTCCTCTTATTTGGGGGCAAAAAGGCAGAAATTCTCCTCATTTTGGGGCAAAAAGGCAGAAATTTTCCTTAGTTTTAGGTAAAATTGCAGAAATTTCCATTATCATGGGACAAAAATCCAGAAATTGCCCTCATTTTAGGTCAAAAAGGCAGAAATTCTGCTAATATGGGGGGAAATTGCAGATATTAAACTTGTTTAAAGGAAGAATACTGAAATTTCCCTTATTTTGATCCAAAAAAGCAGCAATTCTTCTTATTTTAGGGCAAAAAGGCAGAAATTCCAATTAATTTTGGGGAAAAATGCAGAAATTTCCCGTATTTTGGGGCAAAAACACAGTAATGCCCCTAATTTTGCGGCCAAAATGCAGAAATTCCCCTAATTTTGGGGCAAAAGGCAGAAATTCCCCTTATTGTGGGGCAAAATTGCTGAAATTTCCCTTTTTTGGGACAAAATTGCAAAAATTTCTCTTATTTTGGGGCAAAATTGCAGAATTCACCCTTATTTCGGATCAAAAATGCAGAAATACCACATACTTGGTGTCAAAATGCAGAAATAACCCTTATTTTAAAGCAAAAAGACTGAAATTCCCCCTTTTTTGCACCAAAAATGCAGAAATTCCCCTATTTTGGGGCAAAAATACTGAAATTCCCCTTATTTTGGAACAAAATTGTAGAAATTCCCCTTTTTTCTTTGAAAAAGGCAGAAATTCTCTTTATTTTTGAGCAAAAATGCAGAAAATTTCCTTATTTTGGTGCAAAATTGCATAAATTTCCCTTATTATAACGTAAAAAGCAGAAATTCCTCTAATTATAGGTCAAAATTGCAGAAATTTGCCTTATTTTGGGGCAAAAATGCAGAAATTCCCCTATTTTTGGGGCAAAATTGCAGAAATTTCCCTTATTTTCGGGCAAAATTGCAGAAATTCCCCTAATTTTGTGTCAAAATTGCAGAAAATGCCTTTATTTTGGGGCAAAAATGCAGAAAATCAACATTAATTTGGAGCAAAATTGCAGAAACTCCTCTTATTTTTGGGCAAAAAGGCAAAAATTCTAATTATTTTGGGGCAAAGGCAGAAATTTCCCTTATATTTGGGCAAAATTGCAGAAATTTCCCTTATCTTGGGACAAAAATCCAGAAATTTCCCTTATTATAGGTCAAAAAGGCAGAAATTCCGCTAATGTGGGGGCAAATTCCAGAAATTACCCTAATTTTAGGGAAAAAGGCTGAAATTCCCCTTTTTTTGGCAAAAATGCAGAAGTTTCCGTTAATTTGGGGCAAAAACGCAGAATTTCCCCTTACTTGGGGCCAAAAAGGCAGAAATTTCCATTATATTGGTGCAAAATTATAGAAATTTAACTTATTTTAGGATAATATTGCAGAATTTTCCCTTATTTTGTGGCAAAAATTAAGAAAATCCCATTATTGTGCGGTAAAAACGCAGAAATTCCCATTATTTTGGAACAAAATTGAAGAAATTTTCCATATTTTGGGGCAAAAATGCAGTAATGCTTCTAATTTTGGGGCAAAATTCAGAAATTCTACTGATTTTGGTGCAAAAAGGCTGAAATTCCAATTATTTTGCGGCAAGAATTCCGAAATTTTCCTTTTTTGGGTGAAAAAGGGAGAAATTTCCTTTATTTTGAGGCAAATTGCAGAAATTTCCCTTATTTTGGGGCAAAAATTCTGTAATGCTTCTAATTTCGGGGCAAAAATAAGAAATTCCATTAATTTTGGGGCAAAAAGGCAGAAATTCCCCTTATTGTGGGGTAAAATTGCAGAAATTTCCCTTTTTTGGGACAGAATTGCAGAAATTTCCCTTATTTTTGGGCAAAATTGCAGAAATTTCCCTTATCTTGTTGCCAAAATACAGAAATTCCTTTTATTTCAGGTCAAAAAGGCAGAAATTACGCTTTCTTGAGGGCAAATTTTAGAAATTACCCTTATTTTAGAGAAAAAGCCTAAAATTCATTATATTATGTGCCAAAAAAGCAGAAATTCTTCTTATTTAAAGCAAAAAGGCAGAAATTCCACATAATTTTGGGCAAAAATGCAGAAATTTCCCTTATTTTGGGGCAAAAACATAGTAATGCCCCTAATTTTGGAGCAAAATGGCGGAAATCCCCTAATTTGGGGGTAAAAATGCTGAAATTCCCCTTATTTTTGGGCAAAAATGCTGAAATTCCCTTTATTTTGGAGCAAAAATGCAGAAATTCCCGTTATTTCAGGTAAAAAAGGCAGAAATTCTGCTAATTTGGGGACAAATTGCAGAAATTAAACTTAATTTAGGGAAAAAGACTGAAATTCTTCTTATTTTGTGCCTTAAAGGCAGAAATTCTTATTTTAGGGCAAAAATACAGAAATTCCACTTAATTTTGAGCAAAAATGCAGAAATTTTCCTTAATTTGTGGAAAAATGCAGAAATTTCCCTTATTTTTGGCCAAATAGGCAGAAATTTCTTTTATTTTGAGGCAAAAGCTTAGAAATTTAACTTATTTTAGGATAAAATTGCAGATACTTCCCTTATTTTGTAGCAAAAATGCAGAAATTCCCATTATTTTGGGGGAAAATGGCACTAATTTCCCTGATTTTGTGACAAAATTGCAGAAATTTCCCATAATATAGGGCAAAAATGTAGTAATGCTTCTAATTTTGGGGCAAAATCAGAAATTTCACTAATTTTGGGGGAAAATTCCGAAATTTCACTAATTTTGGGGCAAAAAGGCAGAAATTCCTAATATTTTGGGGCAAAATGAAGAAATTCCTTTTATTTGGGGGCAAAAAGGCAGAAATTCTCCTCATTTTGGGGCAAAAAGGCAGAAATTTTCCTTAGTTATAGGTAAAATTGCAGAAATTTCCCTTATCATGGGACAAAAATCCAGAAATTGCCCTCATTTTAGGTCAAAAAGGCAGAAATTCCGCTAATATGAGGGGAAATTGCAGATATTAAACTTATTTAAAGGAAGAATACTGAAATTTCCCTTATTTTGATCCAAAAAAGCAGAAATTCTTCTTATTTTAGGGCAAAAAGGCAGAAATTCCAATTAATTTTGGGGAAAAATGCAGAAATTTCCCGTATTTTGGGGCAAAAACACAGTAATGCCCCTAATTTTGCGGCAAAAATGCAGAAATTCCCCTAATTTGGGGGCAAAAAGCAGAAATTCCCCTTATTGTGGGGCAAAATTGCTGAAATTTTCCTTTTTGGGACAAAATTGCAAAAATTTCTCTTATTTTGGGGCAAAATTGCAGAATTCACCCTTATTTCGGGTCAAAAATGCAGAAATACCACATACTTGGTGTCAAAATGCAGAAATAACCCTTATTTTAAAGCAGAAAGACTGAAATTCCCCCTTTTTTGCACCAAAAATGCAGAAATTCCCCTTATTTTGGGGCAAAAATGCTGAAATTCCCCTTATTTTGGAACAAAATTGTAGAAATTCCCCTTTTTTCTTTGAAAAATGCAGAAATTCTCTTTATTTTTGAGCAAAAATGCAGAAAATTTCTTTATTTTGGTGCAAAATTGCATAAATTTCCCTTATTATAACGTAAAAAGCAGAAATTCCTCTAATTATAGGTCAAAATTGCAGAAATTTGCCTTATTTTGGGGCAAAAATGCAGAAATTCCCCTATTTTTGGGGCAAAATTGCAGAAATTTCCCTTATTTTCGGGCAAAATTGCAGAAATTCCCCTAATTTTGTGTCAAAATTGCAGAAAATGCCTTTATTTTGGGGCAAAAATGCAGAAAATCAACATTAATTTGGAGCAAAATTGCAGAAACTCCTCTTATTTTGGGGCAAAAAGGCAAAAATTCTAATTATTTTGGGGCAAAGGCAGAAATTTCCCTTATATTTGGGCAAAATTGCAGAAATTTCCCTTATCATGGGACAAAAATCCAGAAATTTCCCTTATTATAGGTCAAAAAGGCAGAAATTCCGCTAATGTGGGGGCAAATTCCAGAAATTACCCTAATTTTAGGGAAAAAGGCTGAAATTCCCCTTTTTTGGGCAAAAATGCAGAACTTTCCGTTAATTTGGGGCAAAAACGCAGAATTTCCCCTTACTTGGGGCCAAAAAGGCAGAAATTTCCATTATATTGGTGCAAAATTATAGAAATTTAACTTATTTTAGGATAATATTGCAGAATTTTCCCTTATTTTGTGGCAAAAATTAAGAAAATCCCATTATTGTGCGGTAAAAACGCAGAAATTCCCATTATTTTGGAACAAAATTGAAGAAATTTTCCATATTTTGGGGCAAAAATGCAGTAATGCTTCTAATTTTGGGGCAAAATTCAGAAATTCTACTGATTTTGGTGCAAAAAGGCTGAAATTCCAATTATTTTGTGGCAAGAATTCAGAAATTTTCCTTTTTTGGGTCAAAAAGGCAGAAATTTCCTTTATTTTGAGGCAAATTGAAGAAATTTCCCTTATTTTGGGGCAAAAATTCTGTAATGCTTCTAATTTCGGGGCAAAAATGAGAAATTCCATTAATTTTGGGGCAAAAAGGCAGAAATTCCCCTTATTGTGGGGTAAAATTGCAGAAATTTCCCTTTTTTGGGACAGAATTGCAGAAATTTCCCTTATTTTTGGGCAAAATTGCAGAAATTTCCCTTATCTTGTTGCCAAAATACAGAAATTCCTTTTATTTCAGGTCAAATAGGCAGAAATTACGCTTTCTTGAGGGCAAATTTTAGAAATTACCCTTATTTTAGAGAAAAAGCCTGTAATTCATTATATTTTGTGCCAAAAAAGCAGAAATTCTTCTTATTTAAAGCAAAAAGGCAGAAATTCCACATAATTTTGGGCAAAAATGCAGAAATTTCCCTTATTTTGGGGCAAAAACACAGTAATGCCCCTAATTTTGGAGCAAAATGGCGGAAATTCCCCTAATTTGGGGGTAAAAATGCTGAAATTCCCCTTATTTTTGGGCAAAAATGCTGAAATTCCCTTTATTTTGGAGCAAAAATGCAGAAATTCCCGTTATTTCAGGTAAAAAAGGCAGAAATTCTGCTAATTTGGGGACAAATTGCAGAAATTAAACTTAATTTAGGGAAAAAGACTGAAATTCTTCTTATTTTGTGCCTTAAAGGCAGAAATTCTTATTTTAGGGCAAAAATACAGAAATTCCACTTAATTTTGAGCAAAAATGCAGAAATTTTCCTTAATTTGTGGAAAAATGCAGAAATTTCCCTTATTTTTGGCCAAATAGGCAGAAATTTCTTTTATTTTGAGGCAAAAGCTTAGAAATTTAACTTATTTTAGGATAAAATTGCAGAAACTTCACTTATATTGTAGTAAAAATGCAGAAATACCATTATTTTGGGGTAAAAAGGATGAAATTTCCTTTATTTTGGAACAAAATTTCAGAAATTTCCCAAATTTTGGGGCAAAAATGCAGTAATGCTTCTAATTTTGGGGCAAATATCAGAAATTTCACTAATTTTGGGGCAAAATTCAGAAATTTCACTAATTTTGGGGCAAAAAGGCAGAAATTCCTATTATTTTGGGGCAAAAATGCAGAAATTCCTTTTATTCGGGGGCAAAAATGCAGAAATTCTCCTAATTTTGCGGCAAAAAGGCAGAAATTTTCCTTAGTTTTTGGTAAAATTGCAGAAATTTCCCTTATCATGGGACAAAAATCCAGAAATTCCCCACATTTTAGGTCGAAAAAGAAGAAATTCCTCTAATTTGGGGGCAAATTGCAGATATTAAACTTATTTAAGGGAAGAAGACTGAAATTCCCCTTATTTTGTGCCAAAAAAGCAGAAATTCTTCTTATTTTAGGGCAAAAAGGCAGAAATTCCAATTAATTTTGGGGAAAAATGCAGAAATTTCTGTTATTATGGGGCAAAAACACAGTAATGCCTCTCATTTTGTGGCAAAAATGCAGAAATTCCCCTAATTTTGGGGAAAAAGGCAGAAATTCCTTTTATTTTGGGGCAAAATTGCTAAAATTTCTCTTTTTTGGGACAAAATTGCAGAAATTCCCTTTATTTCGGGTCAAAATGGCAGAAATACCGCATACTTGGTGTCAAAAATGTAGAAATTACCTTTATTTTAGGGCAAAATGACTGAAATTCCCCCTTATTTGCACTAAAAAGGCAGAAATTCCCCTTATTTTGGGGCAAAAATGCAGAAATTCTCCTTATTTTGGAACAAAATTGCAGAAATTCCCCTTTTTTTGTTTCAAAAAGGCAGAAATTCCCTTTATTTTGGAGGAAAAATGCAGAAGATTCCCTTATTTTGGTGCAAAATTGCATAAATTTCCCTTACTATAGGGCAAAAAGGCAGAAATTCCCCTAATTATAGGGCAAAATTTCAGAAATTTCCCTTATTTGGGGCAAAATTGCAGAAATTTTCATAATTTTTGGGCAAAATTGCAGAAATTTCCCTTATTTTGGGGCAAAATTTCAGAAATTCCCCTAATTTTGGAAAAAAATTGCAGAAATTCCCCTTATTTTAGAGCAAAAATGCAGAAATTTTCTTTAATTTAGGGCAAAAATACAGAAATTCCCTTTATTTTGGGGCAAAAATGCAGAAATTTCTCTTATTTTAGGGCAAAAATACAGAAATTACCCTTATTTAAGGCAAAAAGACTAAATTCCCCTTATTTAAGGGCAAAAAAACAGAAATTCCCCTTATTTTAGGGCAAAAAGTAAGAAATTCTCCCTTTTTGAGAGGCAAAAATGCAGAAATTTCCCTTAATTTGTGGCAAAAATGCAGATTTTTTCCTTATTTGGGGCCAAAAAGTCAAAAATTTCCCTTATTTTTGTGCAAAAGTATAAAAATTTAACTTATTTTAAAATAATATTGCAGAAATTTCCCTTATTTTGTGGCAAAAATGAAGAAATTCCCATTATTTTGCAAAAAAAGGCAGAAATTCCCTTTATTTTGGAACAAAATTGCAGAAATTTCCTATATTTTGGGGCAAAAATGCAGTAATGCTTCTAATTTGGGGGAAAAATTAGGAAATTCCACAAATTTTGGGGCAAAAAGGCAAAAATTCTACTTATTTTGCGGCAAAAATTCAGAAATTTCCATTTTTTGGGTCAAAAAGGCACAAATTTTCTTTATTTTGAGGCAAATTTCAGAAATTTCCCTTATTTTGTGGCAAAAATTCTGTAATGCTTCTAATTTCTGGGCAAAAATCAAAAATTCCATTAATTTTGAGGCAAAAGGCAGAAATTCCTTTTATTGTGGAGCAAAATTGCTGAAATTTCCCTTTTTTGGAACAAAATTGCAGAAATTTCCCTTATTTTTGGGCAAAATTGCAGAAATTTCCCTTATCTTGTGGCCAAAATACAGAAATTCCTTTTTTTTTCAGGTCAAAAAGGCAGATATTACCCTTTCTTGGGGGCAAATTTTAGAAATTACCCTTATATTAGAGAAAAAGCCTGAAATTCCTCTTATTTTTTGACAAAAAGGCAGAAATTCTTCTTATTTTAGAGCAAAAAGGCAGAAATTCCACATAATTTTGGGGAAAAATGCAGAAATTTCCCTTATTTTGAGGTAAAACACAGTAATGTCCCTAATTTTGTAGCAAAAATGTGGAAATTCCCCGAATTTGGGGGTAAAAAGGCAGAAATTCCCCTTATTTTGGGACAAAAATGCTGAAATTCCCCTTATTTTGGAACAATAATGCAGAAATTTTGTTTTATTTTAAGGCAAAAAGACAGAATTTCTCCTTATTTTAGGCCAAAAATACAGAAATTACCCTTATATTAGGCCAAAAAGACTAAATTCCCCTTATTTTGGAGCAAAAAGGCAGAAATTCCTCTTATTTTAGGGAAAAAAGGCAGAAATCCCCTTTAATTTTGGGCAAAAATACAGAAATTTTCCTTAATTTGTGGCAAAAATGCAGAAATTTCTCTTATTTTTGGCCAAATAGGCAGAAATTTCTTATATTTTGAGGCAAAAGGATAGAAATTTAACTTATTTTAGTATAAAATTGCAGAAACTTCCCTTATTTTGTAGAAAAAATGCAGAAATTCCCATTATTTTGGGGTAAAAAGGAAGAAATTTCCCTTATTTTGGAACAATATTGCAGAAATTTCCCAAATTTTGAGGCAAAAATGCAGTAATGCTTCTAATTTTAGGGCAAAATTCAGAAATTTCACTAATTTTGGGGCAAAATTCAGAAATTTCACTAATTTTGGGGCAAAAGGCAGATTCCTATTATTTTGGGGCAAAAATGCAGAAATTCCTTTTTTTGGAGGCAAAAAGGCAGAAATTCTCCTCATTTTGGGGCAAAAAGGCAGAAATTTCCCTTATTTTTTTGCAAAATTGCAGAAATTTCCCTTATCATGGGACAAAAATCCAGAAATTCCTTTCATTTTAGGTCAAAAAGGCAGAAATTCCGCTAATTTGAGGACCAATTGCAGATATTAAACTTATTTAAGGGAAGAAGACTGAAATTCCCCTTATTTTGTGCCAAAAAAAAAGAAATTCTTCTTATTTTAGGGCAAAAAGGCAGAAATTCTAATTAATTTTGGGGAAAAATGCAGAAATTTTTCATATTTTGGGGCAAAAACACAGTAATGCCCCTAATTTTGCGGCAAAAACGCAGAAATTCCCCTAATTTTGGGGCAAAAGGCAGAAATTCCCTTTATTGTGGGGCAAAATTGCTGAAATTTCCCTTTTTTGGGACAAAATTGCAGAAATTTCCCTTATTTTTGGGCAAAATTGCAGAAATTTTCTTTATCTTGTTGCCAAAATACAGAAATTCCTTTTATTTCAGTTCAAAAAGGCAGAAATTACTCTTTCTTGAGGGCAAATTTTAGAAATTACACTTATTTTAGAGAAAAAGCCTGAAATTCCTCTTATTTTGTGCCAAAAATCAGAAATTCTTCTTGTTTTAAAGCAAAAAGGCAGAAATTCCACATAATTTTGGCAAAAATGCAGAAATTTCCCTTATTTTGGGGCAAAAACACAGTAATGCCCCTAATTTTGGAGCAAAAAGGCAGAAATTCCCCTAATTTGGGGGTAAAAATGCAGAAATTCCCCTTATTTTTGGGCAAAAATTCGGAAATTCCCCTTATTTCGGA